>NW_011473896.1:0-827 GCF_000754665.1 Bison bison bison
ATACTGACACCCCCTACCAGGGGGAGAAGTTAACAACTTCATGGCCAGGCTGTAGGCATGACATAAGCTGTCACAGATCTGAGGACTGGCCTCAAAGAATGGGAACAAACCGACCGTGCAATGGAAGATTAACTGTACCTAAAACAGCCAAGATGGTGCTGGTCAGACCACTGATGACCGACCTGAGGATGACTGGCAGAGCTGACTGCGCTGTTTCTACACGTAGCCTCCATCCAACATCTGTCTGCCTACGTATCCATCTGTTCATCCATCTATTCATCTACCCATCTGTCCAAACATCCGTTGACTCATCCATCCACTCATCCAGCAATCCATCCATCCACCTCTCCATCCATCCATCCATCCACTTATCCAACAACGCATCCATTCATCCATCCATCCACTCAATTCATCCATCTATCCATCCATCCACCATCAATTCATCCACCATCCATCATCCATCCATCCATCATCCATGCATCATCCATCCATCCACCCATCCATCTAACCATCCATCCATATATCCATCCATCCATTTACCCATCTATAATCCATCATCCAACATCCATCTATCTATCCATCATCCATCCATCCATCCGTCTATCCATCATCCACCCATCTATCCATCCACTCTATCCATCCGAGTCCACCGTCACCATCCGATCGATCCGTCCATACATACATCATCCACTCCCCCATCCATGTAAGCATCCATCCATCTATCCATCTATTCATCCATCCATTTATGCATCCACCATCCACCCACCATCCATCCATCCATCCATTCATCCATCCATCTATCTATCCAGTCATCCACCCATTCATGC
>NW_011473897.1:0-552 GCF_000754665.1 Bison bison bison
CATGTCCACCTACTCCTCTGCCATCTTTTTCTCCCTCGGACTTATTGCTTTCTTCAGACTGTTACAAAAATTTCCATGTATTTTGTGAATAAATTAAAATAGTACAAATTCAGTGAAATTTGCTCAGTTGTGTCTGACTATTTGTGACCCCCATGGACTATACAGTCCATAGGATTCTCCAGGAATAGGTTGCCTTTTCCTTCTCCAGGGGTTCTTCCCAACCCAGGGATTGAACCCAGGTCTCCTGCACTGCAGGCAAATTCTTTACCATCTGAGCCACCAGGGACACCCTAAATAGTACAACAGTGAAAATAAATACTTCACTTTTCATTTTTGGTGTGAACTTCACCATTCTGATCTTTCACTTCTTGGGCTGAGGATTGAAATCAGACCAAATTATGTCAAAATTAATAGCAAACATCAACTCTTACCAACGTTAACGGAAATACAAGTGACATTTTAGCTGCTAAATCTTTGTTAAAAAAAAAATGGATTGCATGCTAAGTCCTTCAGTCATGTCTGACTCTTTGTGACACTATGCACCGTAGCCCA
>NW_011473898.1:0-847 GCF_000754665.1 Bison bison bison
AGAAGGAAATGGCAACCCACTCCAGTATTCTTGCCTGGAGAATCCCAGGGACGGCGGAGCCTGGTGGGTGCCATCTATGGGGTCGCACAGAGTCGGACACGACTGATGCGACTTAGCAGCAGCAGCATGTTAATGTCTATAGCTGGGTTAAAATCATACTTTTAAAACTACTGTTACAAGAGTGAGACTGCCTCTGTCACTGATGGGGTCTATGACTAGTTAATAAATCAGGAGATGAAACAACCATCTTTGTTGTTACATTGTGCTTATCTGTTTTGCTGTTAAGTTTTGGTACTTGGACCTTCCCTTCATACTATAGGGTGCATTGGACACATGGTAATGTTTATGTCCTTATTTAGGGGCAGAGGAGCATCTTTAAGCCAGCATGTCTGTTTTACAAAGGAAAAATTTTGTTATTTTTCCAGAGCTGTGGCAGACTTCATGATTGAAACTAACTCCTCAAACTCATGGTATTATCTTCGACCCTAATAACGTGCTACTAGAAACTACTGAATACTGTTACTAGCCATAAATAAAAGCTAAGTACAGAAATAAGTGAATATAAACAAAAAGCAATGAAAACAAAAGAGAAATGATACTATAAATTGTAATCCTATACCATTACCTGCTGAAGGCTCTGGACCTGAATCCTGTTGTTCAAGAGAAATTAACCAGCATCAGGGACAGGTTTAAGATGCACTGGTATCAAAATGAGACTTGCTCTTTACCATGATCATGAAGTATTTAGAAAAAAGAGACAGACTTTGCTACTGGTCCAGTGGTCAGGACTCCAAGTTTCCACTGCAGGGGGCACAGATTCTATCCCTGGTCAGGGAACTAAGATCCC
>NW_011473899.1:0-1217 GCF_000754665.1 Bison bison bison
CTTGGCACTTCTCTCCATCCCCCATCCGAGCTGATCTGGAGTCATCAGTGCCTCAGGGAGGCTGGTCCTAGGGCAGAGGGTGGAGGGTGGAGGGCGGAGGGCAGAGGGCAGAGGGAGTGGCCGCTGACCCTGCTGTGGGAGCCTGTCCTTCAGCGGAAGGGCCTCTCTGACCCCTCCTCCAGGCTGGACTCACACAGACCCCGGCTCCAGAGCACGCCTCCCATGCGGGGTGGTGCTGCCTTCTGCCTCTCGCCTCTCATTTCTCTGCCAAGAGGAGGAGGTGTTTATGGCTGATGGATCTGTTAGCAGACCCTGTAAGCAGCTTTCGTGGGGGGCTGGGCTCATGGGTTTGGGGGGCAGATAAATGGGCAGCCAGATAAAAGGGTGTGAAGGCTGACCTCCCCACCTTCTGCACCTCTGGGATAGGCTGAGGGGGTCCTGAGTGAAAGGTCGGAGGTGACTGGCTCCTTGCATCTCCACCCAAAGGTTATTTTCCGGGACAATATGGTGAGTCACGATTGCTAGACTCTCCCCCAGAGTCACAGACAGCTGGCGGTCTCTGGAGAGGAGGGGCCTGTGGGTGGCCTGGGGTGGTCTGGTCTTGGCAGCGTGAGGGGCCCACGCCCAGCACAGGGCAGGCACAGCCGGGGCCACTGTGCCTGGAGGGGCCACCGGGAGGGGGAGAGCTTGTGCACAGCACAGCCCAGACTGACCAGCAAAATGAAGGATCTTAGAATTGCAATGATTGGCTGCGTGATAACCAAAAATTTCCCAGGAAAAGCTGCCCTAAGGTAACTGATAGAGTTTTGCCAAGAAAATGCACTGGTCATAACAAACACCTGCTTCCAACAACACAAGAGAAGACTCTATACATGGACATCACCAGATGGTCAACACCGAAATCAGATTGATTATATTCTTTGCAGCCAAAGATGGAGAAGCTCTATACAGTCAGCAAAAACAAGACTAGGAGCTGACTGTGGCTCAGACCATGAACTTCTTATTGCCAAATTCACACTTAAATTGAAGAAAGTAGGGAAAACCACTAGACCATTCAGGTATGACCTAAATCAAATCCCTTATGATTATACAGTGGAAGTGAGAAATAGATTTAAGGGCCTAGATCTGATAGATAGAGTGCCTGATGAACTATGGAATGAGGTTCGTGACATTGTACAGGAGACAGGGGATCAAGACCATCCCCATGGAAAAGAAAT
>NW_011473900.1:0-508 GCF_000754665.1 Bison bison bison
ATCAAGACAGTATGGTACTGGCACAAAAGACAGAAATATAGATCAATGGAACAAAATAGAAAGCCCAGAGATAAATCCATGCACATATGGACACCTTATCTTTGACAAAGGAGGCAAGAATATACAATGGATTAAACACAATCTCTTTAACAAGTGGTGCTGGGAAAATTGGTCAACCACCTGTAAAAGAATGAAACTAGAACACTTTCTAACACCATACACAAAAATAAACTCAAAATGGACTAAAGATCTAAATGTCAGACCAGAAATTATAAAACTCTTAGAGGAGAACATAGGCAAAACACTCTCCGACACACATAACAGCAGGATCCTCTATGACCCACCTCCCAGAATATTGGAAATAAAAGCAAAAATAAACAAATGGGACCTAATTAAACTTAAAAGCTTCTGCACAACAAAGGAAATTTTAAGCAAGGTGAAAAGACAGCCTTCAGAATGGGAGAAAATAATAGGAAATAGAAGACAACTGACAACTAATCTACAAAAA
>NW_011473901.1:0-783 GCF_000754665.1 Bison bison bison
GTGCTTCAGTTTTCTCTCCCCACTGAACTCCAGTGAATAAAGATCCAAGTCACAGCAAGACGCGGACGAGAGGCGCGGTGGGCAGGGTCCTCGCATGCCCGAGACCCTGCTGTCACACGACATAACCACACGAGCTCTGGAGAGCAGCTTCCTCTGCCGGTTGTACAACCCAAGAGAACAAGAGGCTGACGCACCCTGTCCACCGAGGGGTGGCCTCCAGAACCTAAGCGAGGAGGAGAGGGGGTCCCACCAGGGCAAAGACAGGATGAGAGCCCCACACTGCAGGGCCTGAAACCCGGCAACAAGCCAGACCTTGGGGGAGGACCCTGAGCCTACATAGGAGCAGTGCCTCTGCAACCCCTTGATGTCAACTGGGCAAGACCTGCGCAGAGGACTGGCTGCTGGTATCTGGACTACAGACGACACTGAGACATCAAGTGTGCTCTTCTCAGCTGCTGTGTGTGTGACAATCTGTTACAAAACAAGAGAACTAAGCTGGGCTCCACAGAATTCTGGAGAGTGCTTTGGCTCAGATACACGCCTGGCTGAGGCCAAGGGCACAGCAGCAGGTGGAGCATGGGAACCGGGTACTCTGGCTCTTCCTCCAGAATCCCAGAAGACCAGGAGCTGAGGGGTAGGCAGAGAGCCGGCCCCTGGAGGCCACCCCGAGTCCCTGAGGGGCAGCAGCCGCCAGCAGTGAGGCGCCGAGGCCGAGCCAGCCGCCCGCCCACCTCATCACGGGAGCTGCACGACCAGGGCCCAGACAGAAAAGGGCCCCGGAGG
>NW_011473902.1:0-632 GCF_000754665.1 Bison bison bison
AAGGGCCCCGTGAGCAGGGCAGGACCACACAGGGAAGAGCCGAGAGCAAGCTGTGGGGAGGGGCCGCTCGGGGAGGGGCTCGCGGAGCAGAGCAGGAGGGTGTGTGCGCACCACCTAGATGGCTGGTGAGGCACAGATCAGAGTCCTCAGTTCTCCTCTCTCATCAAGACTTGAACAGGTGTTTCTAGAGCTGGAACCCGAGCAAACAGCGACACAAGCAAGTGACTTTCGGGAATCAACGTCATGGTGAAAAAGCAACAAGATGGGCAGAAAGAGCTGCAGGCGAGGGGCTCGGCCGACACGAGGCTGTGAGGATGCAGGTCGCTTCTCGGAAGGCAGGCCCCCCGAGCCGTCTAGGTTTTCACCAGCCGGAGATCCCCTCCTTCCCCGCCTGTTTCACAGACTGGCGCTGAAGAACACGGGGTGTACAGTGGCGGGTCGGTGCCCCTCAGCTACAGCTGTGGCCTCCAGGTGCCTGCCCTCCACCAGCACCTCCTCATCACCTGCAGGACTCGGCTCTGTGCCAGCTGCCCGCCAGCACTCTGCCCGCCCCACATACACCACCGCCCAGCTAGCTCTCCTGCCCTCCAGATCACACCTGAGACCTGTCCTTCTGGAAGCTTCTCACCAAC
>NW_011473903.1:0-853 GCF_000754665.1 Bison bison bison
ATGACTTGTGATTCAGATCAGTGATCTAATTATCATTTCAGTGCTGCCCTCTCCCAAGCTCAGAATTCTTCATCGAAGACCAGAACAAATTTTAAAGAAATAGGCCACAACAATGAGATATAAGAAATTTTCCTACTTCAGATTCTGATAAGAAAGTAAATCACTGTATTCATCGATGGACTTAGATATTTCTTCCTTTTCTGACCTATTTCCTGGTATAGGAGACCCACTTGCCTTAATGACAATCTGTCAGTTGAGCATAAGCCAAAGAGTCTTTCCTGGGGCTTCAATGTCATTAGGTTTTCCTAGGGAAGGGCCACTGTAAGGGTTGTACAGATGGTGAACTGCACAGCTCTGGAAACACCAAGCATGGAGAGGCTCTTTAGAGTCCCTCTATCAGCCATTGGGATATTGAGACAGGCTCCCAGCTTTTTCTCTGGTACTTAGTCTTTCTTTCCCTACCAGTTCCCCACCCTAAATTTGGCTTCTTGGTCTCCAAATCAAAAGCTTGTCTTCCTCCCTCTTTCATGATGGCTTAAGCACATTTATTGAGGATGGACATGACTAGATACCTCCTTTCCTGAATTCCTCCCCCCATCACAGAGACACATATGCCCCATCTGTGACAGAACCTGTGGAATTTGGTTAAAGGCAGCCCCCCACCAATGCCCAGACTGCTCTGGAAATCTCTTTGTAAGGTTGTACACAGAGACTTCCCTGGTGGCTCAGATGGTAAAGCATCTGTCTACAATGTGGGAGACCTGGGTTCGATCCCTGGGTTGGGAAGTTCCCTGGAGAAGGAAATGGCAACCTACTCCAGTACTCTTGCCTAGAAAAGCCCATGGACGGAGGA
>NW_011473904.1:0-504 GCF_000754665.1 Bison bison bison
AGGATTGATTCAATCTATTCTATTCATAGTCTGATAAATTAAACTGATATTTAAAAATAGGCTACATTTTATTCATAAAATATCCAAGGTTAAGGGTATGCTGCAGAAATAGTATTTTAAGTTCTAAAACATGCTTACAGAGGCCAAAAGCTGCATATGGTAAAAGTACTTGTGGAAAATGTAGTTAATATGGGCAAACTATATTCTTATTAACTCTAAACTTACTTCTAGATGAAACATAAGCTGTCTACTCTTAAAATTTCACTGATTTCCACCAATTGCATTTTAAGGATACAGAACTTTATAGTGAAACACTTCCAACAGGACAATGTACATAAGATATTTTTTTTTTAAGTTTAAATGCAAACTAAACCCTGCTATTAGTTTTAAAAAAAATTCACTTAAAAATTAGTTGAAAAAAATACACCTAAACACTAGAGCACTGTTCTGAAGAAAAAACTTTTTATGACTTCAGTGACACATTATTTTTAAGCAGCAGCAGCA
>NW_011473905.1:0-760 GCF_000754665.1 Bison bison bison
AATGTGAGGGGATTAGGTGTAGCACATATGTTCCAAGGTGAGTGTGTACCTATTTAGGGGCTGGGTGGCTGGGTTGGAGAAGGCAGAGAGCAAGCTCCTCCTATAGCCTTACCTTACAAGGACAGTGCTTCTAGGTTGGCCTCTTAGTGGGGAGACAGGGCGAGAAGGCTGGGTGTAGGAGAATTCATGTGTTGGAGCACAGCCAACTCCCCCTTGCATGATAACGTTTTGGTCAGTTGGGCCAAATGCTGGTGGGTGTCAAGGGAGTCGCTACCTCATGAGGGACACTGATGATGCTGGTGGGTGTCATGGGACACCATGACACCATTGGGTGTCATAGGCGTGCCTACCTCTTGAATTGCTACCTCATGTTCTCCTGTTATCTCAGCAAAGGCTAACAGCAGCAATTTAAAAACACAGAAAACATTCTCCCATTGTTTTAAGCAATATAGCTTCTCAGCAGGCATCCACGGCCAGAAGGAAGGAAAGTGCCAGACACTGTCTGGGGATTGTCAGGTGTGAATAAGTCCACCATTAACTCTTAGGCACCTCACCTCTGTCTTTCAGACTCTGATCTGTTTGCACCTGATGCCTAAGGTGGGATAGGGTGGAACATATTAACCTTTTTTGTCATGCAGACCTGATATATATGAGAAAAAGGAGGTCTGTGGGTTGGTTTGGCCAATCATTCAATGAAGAGGGGAATGCAAGAACAACTTCAGTCTTTGTTTAGACAGAAAAGGGCATAGCAGGTGCTAAA
>NW_011473906.1:0-754 GCF_000754665.1 Bison bison bison
GCTATATATTTATATAAATATATAGCTATTTAATATATAAATATATGAGCTATTTATATAGCTCAGCTAGTATAATATACATATAATATATTATATAATACATATATATAATACATATATATGTATTATATATATATATATATATATAATATATAATATAAACATATGAGCTATTTATATAGGTCAGCTGGTAAAGAATCCACTTACAAACCAGAAGATCCTGGTTTAGTTCCTGGGTCAGGAAGATCCCTTGGAGAAGGGATAGGCTACCCACTCCAGTATTCTTGGGCTTCCCTGGTGGCTCAACTGGTAAAGAATCTGCCTGCAATGCTGGAGACCTGGGTTCAATCCCTGGGTTGGGAAGATCCTCTGGAGAAGGGAATGTCCACCCACTCCAGTATTCTGGCCTGGAGAATTCCATGGACAGTATAGTCCATGGTGTCGCAAAGAGTTGGACATGACTGAGTGGCTTTCACTTTTGGTTCCCAGGTGGTGCTACTGATAAAGAATACACCTGTCTGCCAATGTAGGAAACCTAAGAGATGCAGGTTCGATCCCTGGGTCAGAAAGATCCCCTGGAGTGGGAAATGGCAACCCACTCCAGTATTCTTGCCTTGAGAATTCCATGGACAGAGGAGCCTGGTGGGTTACAGTCCATTGGGTTGCAGAGTCAGACATGACTGAAGTGACTGAGCACACACACACACACACACACACACATATATATATATTCTTTTTCAGATTCTTTTCCCTT
>NW_011473907.1:0-1010 GCF_000754665.1 Bison bison bison
GACTGTGCAGAGAGGAGGATGGCGCCCTGCTTCCCAGAACAGAGCAGCTCAGCATCCCACATTAGAGCGGCCAAAGAGCTGTAAACAGCAGCCAGCCGGCTCCCGGGCGCTTCCACGGCCGCTGAGGACTCTCTGCAGCACGGAGCCCAGGGGAGGGGCGGGGGCTCCGGCCAGCTGACATGCGCGGCACTTGGGGGATGCCTGGCATGTTCCCCCATGCTCCCAGCTGCCTGGCAGTTCCCTGGAGAAGGGGCCACTCCTTTGCTTTTGCTTGTGGCCTGGAAAGAAGGTGCCCCGGTCCTCCACTGAGTTCCTGCAGATCCTCTGCCAGGGGCCTGGAAGCTTCAGAGAGCCAAGGCCCCCAGAGCTGCTGCTCCAAGAAGTGCAGACCTTTCCTGATTATTCCTGGCCAGGCCAGCACCCCGACAGGTCACCAGGGAGACCCCGGGCTGTGGGTCCCCGAGCTCTGAGCTGCGATCCGGGAGAAAGCAAGTGTTCCCCGAGACGGATGCGGCCCGGGCCGCCGAGCAGCTGGCCCTGCTGAGCAGAGGACGGTACTGGCCTCACTTCCCAACTCCTGATGACCATTGGGGAGTGGCCCCAAGAATCCAGCATGACCTGCCACCCCAGAGCGCCTGGCAGCCTTGTGGCTCCAACGGGACGATTAAACACATACGTGGCAACTGTTACTGTTGCCAACAGCAACGGGGACGATGAGGACCAGGTGAGCTCTCCCTACCGCACTGCGGCTGGGGGCCTGCGGCCTCAAACCAAAACAAAGCCGACGGGGCCCTGCCTGGGCGAGAGGCTGCCGTGCCTGGGGGCCGGAACCTTGCTGTCCGATGGCAAGCCTCCCTTGCTGCTCACGTTTAAACTTAGAGGAAACAAACATGTAAAACTTCACTCTTCAGTAGCTCTGGCCGTGTCCCAGAGGCCCCCACAGCCACACGTGGCTGCTGGGCGCCAGATCATACGGCCCAGAACTTAGAACATCTCTGTCACTGCAGAAA
>NW_011473908.1:0-969 GCF_000754665.1 Bison bison bison
GCAAAGATCAGACTGGTATCTAAATCATCCTTGCCAGTTTTTATTGTCAGTCATTTCCTTAGGTCTCTGTTCAGTCATCCTGCAGAGTCTTACTATTTTGATTTCCTTCAGCTTGATGCCCATCTCTCCTCCATTAGGAAAGCATTCTTCGCACGTGGCGCTGGGAGGGAGGGTGCCGTCATGGGCAGCCTGTGTGCCATTCCAGGAGCATCCCTGGGTGACTGAAAGGGACCCGAGTGCCCACCACTGAGGAGGAGAGAATGGAGTTTCCCTCCAGAATGCAGGGCGGGGTCAGCCACAAGCTTGTGCGGAGACATGTCTCTGGTCCCTTCTGCTGTTGGCCTCTGCTCATGAATTTCCAGTCCACAAGCAGGTCAGAGAGTCAGGTGATTCAAAATTTTCAGCCTGTGAGGGCTTTGAGGTCCATTTTATCAAGGCCTTCAAAGTTCACTTCAAACGCTTCTACAGTTTCTTCATATCAAGTGGCCATTCAAGTACATCCTTTCCCCTTAGAAGAACGAGCCTTCCATCTCTTTGAGGAGAGCTTTATGAGGAATTTTAAGTGCTACTTTAATTAAGTGGGATCAACATGGACTTGAAACACCCTTATAAACTGGGAAGTAGAGTTTCTATTTATGGAAGGGTTCTCCTAGTCTGTCATAAAGCTGAAGCTGGGGCTGTATCTCCTAAAGAATAATCAACACAGTAAAACAGTAAAATAGTAATAATAATGTAACCGAGCAGGACCCTATGGTGCCTCCCCCCCCCCACATACTCTGCTTTAGCTCCTCTCTGAAGTACCTGGATAATAGTATTGCATTTGATACACATTTTCTGAGTTGCTTTGCAGAAGCAAAAACCTCCCACCAAATAGAAGATATTAATTACTTGATGATCATGAGGGCAAAGTCCCAGGCTTCCTGGAGCCTAAGGACTGAGAAAGTTAACCCCTGTGACACCACCCTGTTG
>NW_011473909.1:0-869 GCF_000754665.1 Bison bison bison
CTAAAAGAACAACAACAGTCCCCTCATAAACATGCAAGATGAAAGAGAGAAAAGGAGAAAGAAAGATAAAATGGGCTGGGACTCACACCCCTGGGAGAAAATTGAAAGAGAGGAGAGGTTACTCTACCTGGGAAGGAAGTCATATATGTATTGGTATCAGTTGAAATAGAGGGGAGCTTCAAGGGATTTAAGAGGAAAGCACAGCAGCTTGTTTGTGGGAGGTAGGACAGACAAGACATGCACAAACAGTGTGCCACATCCTTGCAAGCTCCAGTCTGAGATGGGTTCCTGCCAATGCTGGCAGTAGCAGGATGATGAAGTGTGGGGTTTGGAGAGTGGACCTGGGGAGACTCCTGATGATGAAGTGTGGGGTTTGGAGAGTGGACCTGGGGAGACTCCTGATGCTGGCTTCTTGGAGATGGCCTAAAGGGATGGAAATAAGGAGCTCTGGTGCAGAGAAACAGCCTGAGGGAAAGGGAATGAGGAACTCTTCAGCCAGGAATGTCCTGGAGGAAGTGAAGACTGGCATGAAAGCAAGACACCATTGTTCAGTGGCATACAAAGGGCTGAGCAGCCATTGTGTCCTCCCTTTCCACATGACAGACCCTGCCTTTGCAGGCATTTGGAAGGACTCCCACCAAAATGAGCAGGCACACCTTAATTGTTGCCCCCTTGTCTTCGTTACACATGAGTGAACCTGAATGCCTATGATGCTACCTCCTGTCATCCTCTGCCACTTGTGTGGCTGGCAAGTGGTCAAGCCTGAAACCCCATTGTGGGAGCACTAAATCCAGGTTGCTGGACCACCAGAGAATTACAAACCTTTGGGAATAATAATCAGTGTGAGATATTCCTAAAGTCCCCTTCAC
>NW_011473909.1:4795-5553 GCF_000754665.1 Bison bison bison
TTTTCCAAATTTGCATGCATATTGAGTGCAGCACTTTCACAGCATCATCTTTCAGGATTTGAAATAGCTCAACTGGAATTCCATCACCTTCACTAGCTTTGTTCGTAGTGATGCTTTCTAAGGCCCACTTGACTTCATATTCCTGGATGTGTGGCTCTAGATCAGTGATCCATCGTGATTATCTGGGTCATGAAGATTTTTTGGTAGAGTTCTTCTGCGTATTCCTGCCACCTCCTCTTAATATCTTCTGATTCTGTTAGGTCCATACCACTTCTTTTCTTTATCAAGCCCATCGTTGCATGAAATGTTGCCTTGGTATCTTTAGTTTTCTTGAAGAGATCTCTAGTCTTTCGTATTTTGTTGTTTCCCTCTATTGCTTTGCATTGGTCACTGAGGAAGGCTTTCTTTTCTCTTCTTGCTATTCTTTGGAACTCTGCATTCAGATGCTTATATCTTTCCTTTTCTCCTTTGCTTTTCGCTTCTCTTCTTTTCACAGCTATTTGTAAGGTCCTTCTCAGATAGCCATTTTGCTTTTTTTCATTTCTTTTCCATGGGGATGGTCTTTATCCCTGTCTCCTGTACAATGTCACAAACCTCATTCCATTGTTCATCAGGCACTCTATCTATCAGATCTAGGCCCTTAAATATATTTCTCACTTTCACTGTAAAATCATAAGGGATTTGATTTAGATCATACCTGAATGGTCTAGTGGTTTTCCCTACTTTCTTCAATTTAAGTCTGAATTTGGCAATAAGGG
>NW_011473910.1:0-502 GCF_000754665.1 Bison bison bison
GACTCTCAAGAGTCTTCTCCAATGCCACAGTTCAAAAGCATCAATTCTTCGGTGCCCAGCCTTCTTCACAGTCCAACTCTCACATCCATACATGACCACAGGAAAAATCATAGCTTTGACTAGACAAACCTTTCTTGGCAAAGTAATGTCTCTGCTTTTAAATATGCTATCTAGGTTGGTCTTAACTTTCCTTCCAAGGAGTAAGCGTCTTTTAATTTCATGGCTGCAGTCACCATCTGTAGTGATTTTTGGAGCCCAGAAAAATAAAGTCTGACACTGTTTCCACTGTTTCCCCATCCATTTCCCATGAAGTGATGGGACCAGATGCCATGATCTTCGTTTTCTGAATGTTGAGCTTTAAGCCAACTTTTTCACTCTCCACTTTCACTTTCATCAAGAGGCTTTTTAGTTCCTCTTCACTTTCTGCCATAAGGGTGGTGTCATCTGCATATCTGAGTTTATTGATATTTATCCCAGCAATCTTGATTCCAGTCTGTGTTTC
>NW_011473911.1:0-979 GCF_000754665.1 Bison bison bison
TTTGAACTTTGCTTATATAGCTGAATGATGTCCTTGGTGGACATTCAAGTAGTAGTATTTGTTTTCAATAAAAAATAAAAAAATTAGGGAAATATTAAAAAGAAATCTATAAAACTGTAGAGAGATATGCCAGACTTTGCATTAATTTTTTTGAGTTTAAAATCATGCAGGTGAAAGCAATTTGGAGCAGTACAGCAAACTTGAGTTCTGAATTAAACCCCAAAGTAGTCTGAAATATGTTGCCTGGTATTTGATATTAAAAAGTAATAATGCTTTTATATACCAAAAAGTGTGTATTTTGTGCACAAAAATCAAAATTGCTGCAGTCAGTAAAACAAAAGAAGTAGCTATCAAGCAGTCTAGATAATGCAGTGATACTGTGCCTGCTAAGAGGCTTCAGTCCTTTCTGACTCTTTATGAACAACCCTATGGACTGTAGCCTGCCAGGCTCCTCTGTCCATGGGATTCTCCAAGCAAGAATACGAGAGTGGGTTGTCATACACTCCTCCAGGGGATTTTCCCAACCCAGGGATAGAACCCGTGTCTCTTATGTCTGCTGCATTGGTAATTTAGCTCTTTTAGAGATCACAGAAATCCGGACAGAAGAATTCACATTGCAGGTGAATTGTATGCAGATGATTTTGAATATGGGCGAGCATTTGAGCATGATTTTAAATTAAGATTGAATGAAAATTAGCCCTGAAGGATGGCTGTAGGTAGGCTAAATAAAGACAGCTGCTAAATAGATGTGTGGTGAAAAGTGAAAGTGAAATCGCTCAGTCGTGTCCGACTCTTTGCGATCCCATGCACTGTAGCCTACCAGGCTCCTCCCTCCATGGGCTTCTCCAGGCAAGAGTACTGGAGTTGGTTGCCATTTCCTTCTCCAGGGGATCTTCCCGAACCAGGGATCGAACCCGGGTCTCCCGAATTCCAGGCAGACGCTTTAATCTCTGAGCCACCAGATGTGTTCAGTTCAGTT
>NW_011473911.1:5105-5582 GCF_000754665.1 Bison bison bison
GAACCTGGACTGGAGATTCATTTCATATATGACATTATATATGTTTCCATGCCATTCCCCCCAAGCATCCCACCCTGTCCCTCTCGCAGAATTCAAAAGACTGTTCTATGTGCTTTATACAGTCTGTTGATGGTTATTATCAGATCAGATCAGTCGCTCAGTCATGTCCAACTCTTTGCGACCCCATGAATCGCAGCACGCCAGGCCTCCCTGTCCATCACCAACTCCCAGAGTTCACTGAGACTCATGTCCATTGAGTCAGTGATGCCATCCAGCCATCTCATCCTCTGTCGTCTACTTCTCCTCCTGCCCTCAGTCCCTCCCAGCATCAGAGTCTTTTCCAATGAGTCAACTCTTCGCATGAGGTGGCCAAAGTACTGGAGTTTCAGCTTTAGCATCATTCCTTCCAAAGAATCCCAAGGTTGATCTCTTCAGAATGGACTGGTGGATCTCCTTGCAGTCCAAGGGACTCTCAGA
>NW_011473912.1:0-552 GCF_000754665.1 Bison bison bison
TCTTCCCTGAGGCTCCTCAAGCTTCAGCACCATGAGCTGTGAGGGGCACAGGTGAAAACAAAGTGAAAAGGTGACAGTCCCCAAAGCCACGCTTGAGTGGCAGCTGCTTCAAGTAACCTTCTCTTTGAAGATGTCCTTGGTGTTTTCATCACCACTAAGTCTGCAAAGTAGGAGATGAAATGGAAGGGCAGCAAGCAGGATTTAGATATAAAGCCAGTCTCAATTTTAATTTTAAAATGCATTGAAACTTCTAGGACACAGCCAAGTTTATGAAATAAAGAAATTAATGCTGTCTCATGAATCCAAACCACCGGTAAGAACCTCATTCCGTTATTAATAGCAATACCTGACACTTTATATTCTCAGGGTGTTTCTAAATCTTTTTTCTTCTGAATTTGCTTTATTAATTGTTATCAACTTTGATAGCAACATAAAATTTTTAGAGCTGGGAGGAGTCTTAAAGTATCTTTAGTCCAACTAAAGGGTTACCTCTAGCTCACCTTAGAGGTTAGTGTCTCCATTTCATAAGTACTTACAGAGACCAAAAAGTCA
>NW_011473913.1:0-759 GCF_000754665.1 Bison bison bison
ACTTCACTTTCACTTTTCATTTTCATGCATTGGAGAAGGAAATGGCAACCCACTCCAGTGTTCTTGCCTGGAAAATCTCAGGGACAGGGGAGCCAGGTGGGCTGCCGTCTATGGGGTTGCACAGAGTCGGACACGACTGAAGTGATTTAGCATTGCTATACTACAGATGAGGGGTCATGGTGACTTTACTAAAATGATAGAGGTGAAGAGGAAGAGAATTTGAAGTATGTGGAAAATATTTTGGTTTGGACTTAATAGGAATTGACAATGATAGAAGGAAGAAGGGGAAAAAAATCTGTAGTTTTGATTTGAGCAGCTGAGTGAATTATATAGTTAGTCTGATTTCTTGAAATTAACCAGCAAAAAAGTTTACAGTATTCATCATGCTAATTTTAGCTTCCTATTTGATATCCAAGTGGAATTATCAAGTAGAAAGCTGATCCTGGAGATTAAGGCAGAACTAAATCAATGCATAGATGGTATGTGAAGCAATGGGACTTGATAATATCCTTCAGCAGAAGAATGGACCTAATAAGAGATACATTAACATTTAGTGATGTAAGAAGAAGATAAGCCATCAAAGGATACTGAAGAGTGGACATTAAAGCTGGAGAAAAACATGGTGTCCCACACATAAAAAAGAAAACAAACAGTGAGAAAAACAGAAAAGAAAGCAATTCAACATCAAGGCAATTTTCTACTGTATTGAATTTTGCTGAAAAGGAAAGTAAGATGAGGAATGTTTGGCAATAAGCAGAC
>NW_011473914.1:0-580 GCF_000754665.1 Bison bison bison
TCCTCTGTCGTCCCCTTCTCCTCCTGCCTGCAATCTTTCCCAGCATCAGGGTCTTTTCCAGTGAGTCAGGTCCTCACATTAGGTGGCCAAAATACTGGAGTTTCAGCTTTAGCATCAGTCCTTCCAATGAATATTCAGGGTTGATTTCCTTTACTGGTTTGATCTCCTTGCTGTCCAGCGAACTCTCAAGAGTTTTTCCAGCACCACAGTTCAAAAGCACCAATTCTTCAGTGTCCTCAGCCTTCTTTATAGCCTCAGTCCTTCCAATAAATATTCAGGACTGATTTTCTTTAGGATGGACTGGTTGGATCTCCTTGAAGTCCAAGGGACTCTCAAGAGTCTTCTCCAACACCACAGTTCAAAATCGTCTCTCACTGTTTTCCATTGTTTCCCCATCTATTTGCCATGAAGTGATGGAATCAGATACGATGATTTTCGTTTTTTGAATGTTGAGTTTTAAGCCAGCTTTTTCACTCACCTTTCACTTTCATCAGAGGCTCTTTAGCTCTTCTTTGCTTTCTGCCATAGGGTGGCGTCATCTGCATATCTGAGGTTATTGATATTTCTCCTAGCAATCTTG
>NW_011473915.1:0-565 GCF_000754665.1 Bison bison bison
AGGCAAACCATTCAATATCACAGTAATCCAAGTCTATGCCCCAACCAGTAACGCTGAAGAAGCTGAAGTTGAACGATTCTATGAAGACTTATAAGACCTTTTAGAACTAACACACAAAAAGATGTCCTTTTCCTTATAGGGGACTGGAATGCAAAAGTAGGAAGTCAAGAAGCACCTGGAGTAACAGGCAAATTTGGCCTTGGAATACGGAATGAAGCAGGGCAAAGACTAATAGAGTTTTGCCAAGAAAATGCACTGGTCATAACAAACACCCTCTTCCAACAACACAAGAGAAGACTCTACACATGGACATCACCAGATGGTCAACACCGAAATCAGATTGATTATGTTCTTTGCAGCCAAAGATGGAGAAGCTCTATACAGTCAGCAAAAACAAGACCAGGAGCTGACTGTGGCTCAGATCATGAACTCCTATTGCCAAATTCAGACTTAAATTGAAGAAAGTAGGGAAAATCACTAGACCATTCAGGTATGAGCTAAATCAAATCCCTTATGACTATACAGTGGAAGTGAGAATAGATTTAAGGGACTAGATCTGATAGAT
>NW_011473916.1:0-576 GCF_000754665.1 Bison bison bison
ATCTAGGTTGCTTCCATGTCCTGGCTATTATAAACAGTGCTGCGATGAACATTGGGGTACACGTGTCTCTTTCCCTTCTGGTTTCCTCAGTGTGTATGCCCAGCAGTGGGATTGCTGGATCATAAGGCAGTTCTATTTCCAGTTTTTTAAGGAATCTCCACACTGTTTCTCCATAGTGGCTGTACTAGTTTGCATTCCCACCAACAGTGTAAGAGGGTTCCCTTTTCTCCACATCTTCTCCAGCATTTATTGCTTGTAGACTTTTGGATCGCAGCCATTCTGACTGACGTAAAATGGTACCTCATAGTGGTTTTGATTTGCATTTCTCTGATCATGAGTGATGTTGAGCATCTTTTCATGTGTTTGTTAGCCATCTGTATGTCTTCTTTGGAGAAATGTCTATTTAGTTCTTTGGCCCACTTTTTGATTGGGTAATTTATTTTTCCAGAATTGAGCTGTAGGAGTTGCTTGTATATTTTTGAGATCAGTTGTTCGTCCGTTGCTTCATTTGCTATTATTTTCTCCCATTCTGAAGGCTGTCTTTTCACCTTGCTAATAGTTTCCTTTGTTGTGCAG
>NW_011473917.1:0-581 GCF_000754665.1 Bison bison bison
GAATGCATTTCAAATACCACACAGCCCAAACTGGGTCCTATTGTACCATTCGGAACATCAAAGAGATGAAAGTAAACATAGCATATCTGGACAGAGGAATGGTTAAAAAAATGTGATGGAGGTCTAGAAAGAATTATGAATCATGGATAGAATTATGAACATACCCCATCTTCAGAGATAGAGATAAATGTAAAAGTCATCATAATGAGTGAAGAAGGGTCAATTCAAGAAACATCATGGGAATGATACAACATAGAGGTGGGGTACAAAAACCCACACAAAGTGAGCACCCACACAAAAGTGAAGTGGACATCAAACCTGGCAAGAAACTTATGGGTAGCAGAGGACCCTGGTGGATGGAAGGGATATATCTGGAACTTGGTATTAATTTCTTCCCACAGATACATATAAAATACAGAAAGCACCGAAATCTACTTCAGCAAGAGTGGTAGACAAAAGAAGTTCTAATGAAATGTAGGTGAGACCAAACACAGATGAATTCATCTAGTACTATCAGTGCCATGAAACCAGAATCTGTATACATAAAACCAACTCATCTTTGTCTTCAACTTAAAGAGAAC
>NW_011473918.1:0-554 GCF_000754665.1 Bison bison bison
TCACCAAATCCTGGAGTTCACTCAAACTCACGTCCATCGAGTCAGTGATGCCCATCCAGCCATCTCATCCTCTGTCGTCCCCCTTCTCCTCTTGCCCCCAATCCCTCCCAGCATCAGAGTCTTTTCCAATGAGTCAGCTCTTCACATGAAGTGGCCAAAGTACTGGAGTTTCAGCTTTAGCATCATTCCTTCCAAAGAAACCCCAGGGCTGATCTCCTTCAGAATGGACTGGTTGGATCTCCTTTCAGTCCAAGGGACTCTCAAGAGTCTTCTCCAACACCACAGTTCAAAAGCATCAATTCTTCGGTGCTCAGCCTTCTTCACAGTCCAACTCTCACATCCATACATATTTACTTAATTGCAAAAATCATTTCCATAACACAATACTTAAGCCCTTTGTATGATTTTTAATTCCACAAAACATCTAAACCCATTTATTTTACCTTCTTTTAACTGCAACTACTCTGTTGGTTAGTTGACTGAGCCAGACCTGCCTTTGAGTGTTTTAGTGTCTCCTGAGGAGGCATGGGTCAGCAGTGGCCTGCCACAGGGGA
>NW_011473919.1:0-799 GCF_000754665.1 Bison bison bison
GATAGAAATATGTTGGAAAGCTAGAGGGATAGAAAGAACTTCACTGTGCGATTGGTGAAGGGGAAAGGAAGAAGGCTAAGTGCTCATCTTCTGCACAGGGAAGTCAGTAGAAAATACCTGAAACTGGAAAATCGAGAAACAGCAATAGAGTTGTGTTACTCAGAGGAAGGGGGGCAAGTGATCCCAAAATGACCAGACGAAAAGTTGCACTAGTTGCCTCTTGAGAAGAGGGAGGAAGACCGGGGTGATGTGCAGAGCGGGAGACAGCAGTTCATCTTCACAAATCTTTTTGGAAGGACTTGATGCTTTATCTCCATGTGCGTACAGACATTGGATAAAATCCCAAGCATCTGCTGCTTCCTTTGGAAAATACAAAAATAGAAAATACCCTAAGATAGAAAATGAACCAAGTAACAACAGAAACTTCTACTAAGCAGGTGATGACCAGTAAGAAAGAAAGAAGGGAGGAAGGAAAAAGAAGCAGAGAGTGAAAAAAAGATGAAAAGTCCATCAGCAGAGAAGCAAAGCCTTCCTTAAATGTTAATTCTGAAGGAGAAACCAAGGAAACGGTTGCCAGTGCACCAAAGGGAGCCCACCCCACCACTTTAGGGCCACTAGGTTTGACTGTGTAGCTCAGGGAACAGGAAAACGGCACAAAGAGCCCTTCTTCTGACCAGGTCTCTCCTTTAATTGTTCTCAAATCCAATGGAACCAACCTGAATATAGTGGGCACTTGAGAGGTTGCCTCTGAAAAGAGCATGGAGTGGATCTGTGATGTCTCTACCTCCTCTGTCAAGGA
>NW_011473920.1:0-631 GCF_000754665.1 Bison bison bison
AAGGAAGAAAGAATTCAACCTTGAAGCCTGGGAAAAGGAGACCTCAAACACAATAAGTTAAAAAAAAATGATGAAAAGGCAGAGAAATACCATACAAATGAAGGAACAAATTAGAAACAGAGAAGTCAAAATAAATGAAGAGGAAATAGGCAAACTACCTAAAAAGAATTCAGAATAATGATAATAAAGATGATCAAAAACCTTGAAAACAAACTGAAGAAAATGTAAGACTCAATTAACAAACACCTAGAAGAATGAAAGAATAAGGATACAGAGACAAATAGCACAAATTGCTGAAATTGAAAATAGTCTAGACGGAATTAGTAGCAGAATATATGAAGCAGAAGAACGAATCAGTGAGCTGGAAGATAAAATGGTGGAAATAACTTCTGAAGAGCAGAATAAAGTAAAAAGAAAGAAAAGACCTGAGGATAGTCACAGATACCTCTGGGACAAATATCAAATGCACCAACATTCGAATTATAGGGGTCCCAGAAGAAGAAGAGAAAAAGAAAGCGTATGAGAAGATTTTTGAAGAGATTATAGTTGAAAATTTCCCCAACATGGGAAAAGAGATAGTCAAGTCTAAGAGGCACAAAGATTCCCATAAAGGATAAACCCAAGGATAAAC
>NW_011473921.1:0-684 GCF_000754665.1 Bison bison bison
CTCTTTCTTTTTCTTCCTCTTTTCTTTAACATTGTATTTTTGAAACTCCAAACTCTACTCTAGATTTTTAACTTTTGCTTTTTGGTATTAGTTACCAATTTTGTACCTATATTTTCTTTATAATTTTCGCGAACTTGTTTGTTTTTGTTTGTTCATTTTTTCTCTCTTTCTTTTCCTTCTTTTCTTTAACATCATATTTTTAAAATTCCAAACTACTCTAGATTTTTAATTTTTGCTTTTATGTATTTGTTACAAATTTTGTACCTTTAAGAACCCAATCTTCAGTACCCATTTTTCACTAGGGAACGAGATTACTGGCTTAACTACTCTCTCTCCCTTTGAACTCTCCTTTTTCTCCACCAGGTCGCCTGTGTCTCCTCCCTAACCCCTCTCTACTCTACCCAACTCTGTGAATTTCTGTGTGTTCCAGACGGTGGAGAACACGTAGGGAACTGATTACTGGCTGGATCTGTCTCCCTCCTTTTCATTCCCCCCTCTTATCCTTCTGGCCACCTGTCTCCTTCCTCCATCTTCTCTTCTCTGTATAACTCCGTGAACATCTCTAAGCGATCCCGTTGTGGAGTGCACTTAAGGAAGTGATTATTGGCTAGCCCACTCTCTCCACTATTGATTCCATCTCATCTCATTTGGGTCACCTCTAACTCCCTCCTCCCACTTCTCTTC
>NW_011473921.1:5055-5471 GCF_000754665.1 Bison bison bison
GGAAGTAAAACTCTCACTATTTGCAGATGACATGATCCTCTACATAAGAAAACCCTAAAGATTCCACCAGAAAATTACTAGAACTAATCAATGATTATAGTAAAGTTGCAGGATATAAAATCAACACACAGAAATCCCTTGCATTCCTATATACTAATAATGAGAAAACAGAAAGAGAAATTAAGGAAACAATTCAATTCACCATTGCAACGGAAAGAATAAAATACTTAGGAATATATCTACCTAGAGAAACTAAAGACCTATACATAGAAAACTATAAAACACTGGTGAAAGAAATCAAAGAGGACACTAATAGATGGAGAAATATACCATGTTCATGGATTGGAAGAATCAATATAGTGACAATGAGTATATTACACAAAGCAATTTATAGATTCAATGCAATCTCTATCAAG
>NW_011473922.1:0-533 GCF_000754665.1 Bison bison bison
CAACCTAGATGTCCATCAATAGATGAATGGATAAGAAAGCTGTGGTACATATACACAATGGAGTATTTCTCAGCCATTAAAAAAATATATTTGAATCAGTTCTAATGAGGTGGATGAAACTGGAGCCTATTATACAGAGTGAAGTAAGCCAGAAGAAAAACAGCAATACTAACGCATATATATGGAATTTAGAAAGATGGTAACAATAACCCTGTATACGAGACAGCAAAAGAGACACAGATGTATAGAACAGTCTTTTGGACTCTGTGGGAGAGGGAGAGGGTGGGATGATTTGGGAGAATGGCATTGAAATATGTATAATATCATATATGGAATGAGTCGCCAGTCCAGGTTTGATGCATGATACTGGATGCTTGGGCCTGGTGCACTGGGACGACCCAGAGAGATGGTATGGGGAGGGAGGAGCGAGGAGGGTTCAGAATGGGGAACACATGTATACCTGTGGCAGATTCATTTTGATATTTGGCAAAACCAATACAATATTGTAAAGTTTAAAATAAATAAATTTTAAA
>NW_011473923.1:0-747 GCF_000754665.1 Bison bison bison
AGATATATATATATATATAAAGGTTGTAAGAGAGAGCAAGAGTTTGGGGATCAAGTGATTAGTGTGAAGAGAGAAGATAATTGAAACTGTAAAATGCCAGAGAAACCAAAGAAGATGGTTATGGACTTAAGTGAAAGGGGATTTGGCTTAGGAGAGAAAAGAGAAAACTTCATTTGATACAAGAGGAAAAGATGAGCATGAATGAAAATAAGAGTATTTTAAGATGGAGAAAGTGAAAGTGGAAGAAAAGCTATGACCAACCTAGGCATCACATTAAAAAGCAGCGACATTACTTTGCTGACAAAGGTCTGTCTAGTCAAAGATGTGGTTTTTTCAGTAGTCACGTATGGATATGAGAGTTGGATCATAAAGAAAGCTGAGCACCTAAGAATTGATGCTTTTCAACTGTAGTGTTGGAGAAGGCTCTTGAGAGTCCCTTGGACTACAAGGAGATCCAACTGGTCCATCCTAAAGGAAATCAATCCTGAATATTCATTGGAAGGACTGATGCTGAAGCTGAAACTCCAATACTTTGGCCACCTGATGTGAAGAACTGACTCATTTGAAAAGACCCTGATGCTGGGAAAGATTGAAGGTGGGAGGAGAAGGGGACGACAGAGGATGAGATGGTTGGATAGCATCACCGACTCAATGGCCATGAGTTTGGGCAAGCTCTGAGAGTTGGTGAAGGACAGGGAAGCCTGGCATGCTGCAGTCCATGGGGTCACAAAGAGTCAGACACAACTG
>NW_011473924.1:0-729 GCF_000754665.1 Bison bison bison
TTATATCTACTACCTATACTTGGGTTTTGTTTGAGATTTTTATAATAGGTATGTGTTGCTTTTATAATCAGAAAAGAAATAAAGGAATTTGTTTCGTTGAAAATGGAAAATGGAGCTTTGGTGCAGTAAACTAGCACTGTCTAATGGAACCTTGGGTGATGACAGAAATGTTATATATCTGTGCTGCCCAGTACAGGAGCCACTATGTCACGTGGCCAGCAAACACTTGAAATTTGGCTGGTATGACTGAGGAATTGAATTTTTAATTTTATTAATGAATTTAAATTCAAATAGCCACATGAGACTAGTGACTACCGCAATGGACAGTGCAGGTTTAAGTGATCCGCTTATGCTAACACAGACAAACTCTTTTCCTATTAAATTATGCATTCACTCTATTTATTCATACTTCTGTAGAGATAGGTTAAATGTTAGTATTTTGTTAAATTTTGCAGATTTTCAATTTTTCCACATCATTTATATGGTATTTATACTTTGACTATGGTTTGATATTTCTTGTAGATAATAAACAAACCTAAAAAAACTTTAAAAAAATGATGTCCTAATTCTAAATCACCTAATTATGTCACAAGGGGGTCTAGGAATCAACTCTTTAATAGCACATTGGGCAGACACTGGGAACCATGATGATGAATGATAAGGAGTTAACAAGTAAAGGGAAAAACTCTCACTGACAATGTTAAATGGAATAAGAATGTCATAAACTTA
>NW_011473925.1:0-726 GCF_000754665.1 Bison bison bison
GGGACGGAACTCCATCCCTCCCTCTTTTGTCTCTTTTTTTGTCTTTTATATTTTTTCCTACCTCCTTTCGAAGATTTGGGTTGCTTTTCTGGGTGCCTGATGTCCTCTGCCAGCACTCAAAAGTTGTTTTGTGGAATTTACTCAATGTTTAAATGCTCTTTTGATGAATTTGTGTGGGAGAAAGTGTTCTCCCCGTCCTACTCCTCCGCCATCTTGGCTCCTCCTCCTGAATCTTATTTAATATTTTGTGCATGTTCAGATGTTTCCTGTTGATGCACCAATTGTTTGTATTAGTATAGATATTTAATTCTGAATTTAAATAAGGCCTATGTGTTCATTTTGATTACTGTATCTCCTAAATCTAATTTATGCTCCAGCATTTCCCCTTTTCATTTTCTTTTACCATTAGCAGTTTAGAAAATCAGTTTAAGATGGTCTGGACCCAAACTCACAGTGTCTCTGAGGTCTGCCTGTAACAGCAATTCAGACACACAGAATAGACATTTCTAGCTGCCTATGTATATCCCCAGCTTATTCTGGACATAGATAAGCATGCTGGTGGTTTAGTTGCTCAGTCAAGTCTGACTCTTGCAGCACCATGAACTGTATGTAGCCTTCCAGGCTCCTCTGTCCATGGAATTATGGACAAGAATACTGGAGTGGGTCGCCATTTCCTTCTCCATGATAAGCGTATTGCATTCAATTCCCCCTTGTTTCTTTTTTTTT
>NW_011473926.1:0-512 GCF_000754665.1 Bison bison bison
CCAGAAGAAGAAGACAAAAAGAAAGACCATGAGAAAATACTTGAGGAGATAATAGTTGAAAACTTCCCTAAAATGGGGAAGGAAATAATCACCCAAGTCCAAGAAACCCAGAAAGTCCCAAACAGGATAAACCCAAGGCGAAACACCCCAAGACACATATTAATCAAATTAACAAAGATCAAACACAAAGAACAAATATTAAAAGTAGCACGGGAAAAACAAATAACACACAGGGGAATTCCCATAAGGATAACAGCTGATCTTTCAATAGAAACTCTTCAAGCCAGGAGGGAAAGGCAAGACATACTTAAAATGATGAAAGAAAATAACCTACAGCCCAGATTATTGTACCCAGCAGGATCTCATTCAAGTATGAAGGAGAAATCAAAAGCTTTTCAGACAAGCAAAAGCTGAGAGAATTCTGCACCACCAAACCAGCTTTCCAACAAATACTAAAGGATATTCTCTACACAGGAAACACAAAAAACGGTGTATAAGTTCGAACCCAAAAC
>NW_011473927.1:0-705 GCF_000754665.1 Bison bison bison
AATCTTAAAAAAAAAAAAAAGATAGGTAAGCTAAGACAGTGTTATTTTATGTCTCATTTATGTTACTATATTTAATAAATATAACTAAGATTCTTTTATTTTATCATTTGAACAGAATCAGGATGAAATTGATCTTGAAACTATTTGTTACTCAAAATAATAAAATATTAAAAAGATTATTTCATTTCAGAATTATGAAAAGACATTTTTCTCATAGAATATATCACTTTTTATTGCAGAACTTCATTCAAAGCAGACTATCCTATTCCTATGGGATTGGATTATCTCGTAAAGGAACCAGAAATCAATGGACATGGGAAGATAAGTCAATGCCTTCTTTAAAATCGTAAGTCTCTAGAATAGATAGTAAATAATAAGTTCCATATTCTGGTTTACATTTTGAAAAGTATATAGGGAAATGCACACTTTCAATATATAGACAAATATGCATACATATATGGGCATATACAGGTGGTTCAGTGGTAAAGAGTCCTTTGGTAATGCAGGAGACACAGGTTTGATCCCTGGATCAGGAAGATCCCCTGGAGAATGGCAACGCACTGCAATATTCTTGCCTGAGAAATCCCATGAACAGAGGAGGCTGGCAGGCTACTGTCCATGGGGTTGTAAAGAATAGGACAGAACTTAGCGACTGAGCACACACATGAGCATTGCGTGTACATACAGACACACACATACAAAGAA
>NW_011473928.1:0-877 GCF_000754665.1 Bison bison bison
CTGTGATGGACCTGCTCACTCAGAACCGAGTCCGTGGCGGGCCCCCAAGAGCAGCTCTGAGCCCCGGCCCCAGTGCAGCTCCAGGGGCACCCCTGTCCCCCTGACTCAGTTCCAGACTTCCCACATGGTGCCCACAGAGCCCCTGCCCAGAGCCCCAGGGCTGTGCAGAGGGCTCTGATGCCCCAGGTTTGGCAGAGCGGCAAAGGTGCAGAATGGCCCCCAGGGGGCACCAAGCCTCGCCTCGGGACACCCGGTGTGACCACCTGCCGGGGGCCTGCTGCGCCGTGGGATGGGCTGCAGGGTAGGGCCTGGATGCCACCTCACGGGCACACAGGGGGCATCCTCGCAAACTGCAGTGACAGATACAGCAGCCCTGGCGGACCAGGCTGCAGAGCGCGACCCTCGGGCCGTGCCCTCGGCCCTGGGCTGGGCCTGTAGCCCTCAGGGCAGCTGACACACCTGCCGCGCACACACCTGTCAACGCAGGTGCCCGGGCACAGCCCCCGGGTGTGTCTGGCTCCCCGTGTGCCCCTTCCCTCGAAGCTGTTCTGAGGACCCCAGAGCTCACCCGTACTGCAAGGACGTGGGGTGGGCACGGGGTCCAGGGTGCACACCCTGACTGGGCTCCAGGGTGAACCTCGATTCCCACCTCCAGGTGGTGCTGGCCACGCCCGCTGCCCCGCCTCTGCTCCTGCCCCCAGGGCCCGGGTCTGGGCAGAGCCTCCTGCGGTCCAGTGCATGCAATGCTGCTAGTGGCCACACGGGGGCAGCAGAGTCCAGCATGTTCAGGGGCTGGCGGTTCAGCTCCCGGGGCTGCTTTCGTCACCAAGGGTGGCCAGAGGGCACGCGGGCACTGAGGCCAACCCCAGGCTACCCT
>NW_011473929.1:0-989 GCF_000754665.1 Bison bison bison
CCTGAGCCCGGCCCTAGGTCCCACGGACCCCAGCCCCAGGCTTAGCCTGGACCCCGACCCCTGCTAGGCTGGGCTCACTGGCAGTACTGGTCACCCCACGGCCCTGGGTCATCGGGGGCTGCTCTGGCTGCACCCGTACTGAGTGACCACTGAGGGCAGAGTTTGGAGAATTCAGGGACACTGGGTCCCCACGGTGAGACTGGTGCTTGGGGAACAGGAGAGGGGACACCTGTCCTGGTCAGCAGTCTTGACACCTCCGGGTGGGAGTCCCCGTGTGGCAGGAGTTAGGTCCCTGCCTGGGGAGGGAGGCTGGGCCTGTGGGGGGTGCTTGGGCCTTCGAGGGGGTCTGGTGGTGCCGGGTTTCGGGGATCGTGGCTGCTGCCCTGAAGGACCCATGTTGTAGCTGGAGGGGCTGGGGGACCCCAGAACCGTTTCTCAAGCTTTCACACGTGTGCACATGTGGGCCATGGCCTTGGTCTGCGTGTGCCATCCACCCTAGCCCTGCCCTGCACGAGGCACCCCAGTCCTATGCACCTCAGAGCGGAGCCCCCAGCCTTCCTATCCGGGTCACAGCCTGATGGGAGAGACACCATTTGGGTTTTGCCTGCTGGCTTCCCGTCCTCCCTGGACTGGCCGCTGCTGAGGGACGGGCCCTGTAACCCAGGAGGTGAAACGGCAAAGGGCAGAGCCAAGGTGGGGTCGCTTCCACCAGCAGAGCAGACCCACCCGCTGTGCGCCTGAGTGGGTGCGGAGGAGCGCTAAAATGCCGGACTCGAGAAACTAACGTTCCCGCTTTTCTAAAGCAAGACGAGCTGGCCAGAAGGAGAGGGCAGGGCAGGCCAGTTCACCCCGAGAGCAACGGGGCTGTGGTCGGCTGTGGGTTCTAGAACAATCCCCGGGGCACAGATGCCACGAGGATCAACACGGGGCCTCTGAAAGGTGCCCGGCCCAGCAGCCGGGGGACTCAGGCTCAGGGCCGGGCACCTTTC
>NW_011473930.1:0-559 GCF_000754665.1 Bison bison bison
CTTTGGCGCTCAGCTTTCTTCATAGTCCAACTCTCACATCCATACATGACCACTGGAAAACCATAGCCTTGACTAGACGAACCTTTGTTGGCAAAGTGATGTCTCTGCTTTTGAATATGCTATCTAGGTTGGTCACAACTTTCCTTCCAAGAAGTAAGCATCTTTTAATTTCATGGCTGCAGTTACCATTTGCAGTGATTTTGGAGCCCCCCCAAAAAAGTCTGACACTGTTTCCACTGTTTAGCCATCTATTTCCCATGACGTGATGTGACCAGATGCCATGATCTTCGTTTTCTGAATGTTGAATTTTAAGCCAACTTTTTCACTGTCCACTTTCACCTTCATCAAGAGGCCTTTTAGTTCCTCTTCACTTTCTGCCATAAGGGTGGTGTCATCTGCATATCTGCATATCTGAGGTTATTGATATTTCTCCCGGAAATCTTGATTCCAGCTTGTGCTTCTTCCAGCCCTGTGTTTCTCATGATGTACTCTGCATATAAGTTAAATAAACCAGGTGACAATATACAGCCTTGACGTACTCCTTTTCCTATTTGGAACC
>NW_011473931.1:0-704 GCF_000754665.1 Bison bison bison
ATCCAATCTTCGGTACCCATTTTTACTTAGGAGTGTGATTACTGGCTTGATTGTTCTCTCTTCTCTTGACTCTCTTTTTTCTCCCCCAGGTCACTTCTATCTCCTCCCTCCCCCTTCTCTTCTCTACCAAACTCTATGAATCTCTTTGGGTGTTCCAGGCTGTGAAGAACACTTAGGGAACTGATTACTGGCTGGATCTGTCTCTCTCCTTTTGACTCCCCCTCTTCTGCTCCTGGTCACCTCTATCTCCCTCCTCCCTCTTCTCTTCTCCACATAACTCTGTGAACCTCTCTCTGGGTGTCCCTCACTGTGGAGAATCTTTTCACCATTAATCTAGATGTTTTATCATCAGTGCTGTATAGATGGAGAAGTCTAGAGGCTACTGTAAGAATAAGACTGAAAGCCAGAGGCAGGAGGCTTAAATCCAAAACTTGAGAACACCAGAAAACTCCTGACTCCAGGGAACATTAATCGACAAGAGCTCATCCAAAAGCCTCCATACCAACACAAAAACCAAGCTCCACCCAAGAGCCAACAAGTTTCAGAGCAAGATATACCAAGCTAATTCTCCAACAACACAGGAACATAACCTTGAGCATTAAAATACATGCGGCCATAAGTCACACCAAACCCATAGATACCTCAAAACTCACTACTAGACACTTCATTGCACTCCCGAGAGAAGAGATCCAGCTCCTCCCACC
>NW_011473932.1:0-629 GCF_000754665.1 Bison bison bison
AACGGAGAAGCCTGGTAGGCTGCAGTCCATGGGGTCGCACAGAGTCGGACACAACTGAAGCGACTTAACAGCAGCAGCAACCCCCACCTGGGTAGTGATGGAAGTGGGAGAGCTTCTGTGGCAGGGCAACTGATACTGTGGAGAGGGGGTAAATAGAGCCTTTACCTAGTCTTGGTTTCTCTGCCAACTTAGGAGAGCACCAAGGAGACAAAACTGTGACCTTGTAAGGGGCTGGATTCATAGCTTCCATCATATCACTGATTCCTGGTTCTCACTCTTCCTGTTCTTCACACCTAGTGAGGCATAAAGTGAGAATTCTGTGCTCACCAAGGCCCTTAGGGTTTAGGAGCAAAGTGCAAAGGAGAATTGGAGCAAATAGGGAGGGAGAGGCAGGTCCTTAGTGAAGTGTTCTCAAATAGTGAGTTAAATAAAGAAAACTACCATAAAATCAATAAACCACAAAGGACAAAATCTAAAATATTTGTACGTCTAAATTCTTTAACCAACAGTAACATTTGTGAGAACTCGTTCCTTATTCTGTCATTGTGTAAATGCTCAATTTCGCTGGAAGGGTGTTCTCATCTGATCTATATTCCCCAACATTGACATTTCTTTTTTCATTCACTTTT
>NW_011473933.1:0-610 GCF_000754665.1 Bison bison bison
TTGACTAGATGGACCTTTGTTGGCTAAAGTAGTGTCTCTGGTTTTTAATATGCTATCTGGGTTGGTCATAACTTTCCTTCCAAGGAGTAAGCGTCTTTTAATTTCATGGCTGCAATCACCATCTGCAGTGATTTTGGAGCCCCCCAAATAAAGTCTGACACTGTTTCCACTGTTTCCCCATCTATTTCCCATGAAGTGATGGGACTGGATGCCATGATGTTTGTTTTCTGAATGTTGAGCTTTAGGCCAACATTGTCACTCTCCACTTTCACTTTCATCAAGAGGCTTTTTAGTTCCTCTTCACTTTTTGCCATAAGGGTGGTGTTATCTGCATATCTGAGGTTATTTATATTTCTCCTGGCAATCTTGATTCCAGCCTGTGCTTCTTCCAGCCCAGCGTTTCTCATGATGTACTCTGCATGTAAGTTAAATAAGCAAGGTGACAATATACAGCCTTGAGGTACTCCTTTTTCTATTTGGAACCAGTCTGTTCTAACTGTTGCTTCCTGACCTGCATATAGGTTTCTCAAGAGGCAGGTCAGGTGTTCTGGTATTCCCATCTCTTCCAGAAGATTTTCCACAGTTTATTGTGATCCACACAGTCAAAAGG
>NW_011473934.1:0-705 GCF_000754665.1 Bison bison bison
AGGAAGCCCTGTACCTGAAGGCTTTGCCACATAAATTACATTTATATGGATTCTCTCCTGTGTGAACTGCTTGATGTTTAGTTAAGTCTGGATGTGCACTAAAAGTTTTGCCACATTCATCACATTTATACGTTTTCTCTAAAGTATTAATTCTCTGAAGAGTTATAAGGCCTGAACTCTGACTGAAGGCTTTGCCACACTCATTACATTTGTAAGGTTTCTCTCCAGTATGAGTTCTCCGATGATTCCTAAGGTATGAATTTCGACTAAAGCACTGGCCACATACATCACACTGATATGGTTTCTCTCCAGTATGAATTCTCCAATCGAGCATAAAATAAGACCTGAGACTGAAGGCTTTGCCACATAAATTACATGTATATGGTTTCCCTCCTGTATGAAGTGCTTGATGTTTACTTAAGTCTGAATGTGCACTAAAAGCTTTGCCACACTCAGCACATTTATACGATTTCTCTCCAGTATGAATTCTCCAATGAATCCCAAGGTGTGCATTTCAAATAAAGCACTGGCCACATATATCACATTTATATGGTTTCTCTCCAGTATGAATTCTCTGATGAACTGTAAGTGTTGTGTTTTGACTAAAGGATTTTCCACATACGTCACATTTATACAGTTTCTCTCCTGTATGAACTGCTTGATGTCTAGTTAAGTCTGAATATGCACTAAAAGCTTTGCCACACT
>NW_011473935.1:0-608 GCF_000754665.1 Bison bison bison
CAAGAGTCTTCTCCAGCACCACAATTCGAAAGCATCAATTCTTCAGCACCGCTCAACCTTCTTTATGGACCAACTCTCACATCCCATATACTTTGCAGCCAAAAAACCAAAACACAAAACAACAGCAATATTGTAAAAAGTTCAATGAAGACTTTAAAAATGGTTCATATAAAAAAAATCTTTTAAAAGGAATATATTGTACAACATGGGGAATATAGCCAATATTTTGTAATAACCATAAGAGCAGTATAACCTAAAAATTGTGAATCATTGTATTGTACACCTGTAACTTATATAATATTGTATAGCAACTATACCAGAGAAGGCAATGGCACCCCACTCCAGTACTCTTGCCTGGAAAATCCCATGGACAGAGGAGCCTGGTGGGCTGCAATCCATGGGGTCGCTAAGAGTTGGGCACGACTAAGCAACTTCACTTTCACTTTTCACTTTCACGCATTGGAGAAGGAAATGGCAACCCACTCCAGTGTTCTTGCCTGGGGAATCCCAGGGACAGGGGGACCTGGTGGGCTGCCATCTATGGGGTCGCACAGAATCAGCACGATTGAAGCGACTTAGCAGCAGCAGCAGCAGCAGCAACTATACTT
>NW_011473936.1:0-827 GCF_000754665.1 Bison bison bison
ATTTTAGTGGTATGGACATACCACAGTCCCATCCAGCCCTCTACCTACAGTTGCCGCTATGTTTGGGTGTCTTCTCTAGCTCATCTTTTTTCTTTTTGTAAATAAAGAAACTAAAATGTGGTCATATATCAAGTAATTTTATACCCACTCTTTCTCCCTGATGAGTAGGCAAAGCACTTTCAAGTTATTACAGTGTCTTATTAAACACACGTTAAACATTATTCTGGGTAGGTCTCACAAGGAGGGGAATTCTGTTTTGCTGTTTGCTCCGTTGGGCTTCCCTGGTGTCTCAGGAGTAAAGAATCCACCTTCGATGCAGGAGACGTGGGTTCAGTCCCTAGGTCGGGAAGATGCCCTGTCGAAGGAAATGGCAACCCACTCCAGTACTCCTGCCTAGAGAATTCCATAGACAGAAGAGCTTGGCAGGCTGTAGTCCATGAAGTCGCACAGAGTCAGACATGACTGAAGTGACTAAACCACCACCACCACCACCAGTATCTGCAATTGCCTGAGCAGAGCCTGGCATGTGGCAGGTCCCCAGTGACTGACTGTTTTATGATTGTTGTTGGGCAGTAGTTTATTGGATCCCATCCTATTGTTGGCCATTTGGCTTGTTTCCTTTTTCCTGTTATTGTACGTAGTACTGTGATGCCCCTCTGTATACATTAAGCTCTTCACCTATTTTAGATCTTGGCCTGGGTGAGTCTTTGTGGGGGAGGTGCTCTGTGCATTGTAGAGGGTGTAGCAACATTCCTGACTTCCACTCTCCAGACTCAGTAGCACGTCCCCTCCACCCCTGTAACAACCAAAAGTGTCTTCAGACACTA
>NW_011473937.1:0-512 GCF_000754665.1 Bison bison bison
GGGAGGAGAGAGAGGTGACCTGGGGGAGAAAAAGGAGAGTCCAAAGGGGGAGAGAGCAATCCAGCCAGTAATCACACTCCTAAGTAAAAATGGGTACTGAAGATTGGATTATAAAGTATACAAAATTGATAACAAATACCAAAAACAAAGATTAAAAATCTAGAGTAGAGGTTAGACTAACAAAAATACAATATTAAAAAAAAAATCACAAAAAGTATAAGAAATATATATGAAGTCTGCTTTAAAAATAGGGTCTTCTTTTTTTTTTTCAAGGTAATAGTAGGTTATAAAAATGAAAATTAAAGTAGTAATAGAGGACTTGAAAAAAGAAAAAAATTAAAACCAAAAAACTATTATAATAAAAATATATCTAGGAATTTCTCTAGAGCTGTTTAGGGCAGTGTGGGGTCAGTTCAGTTTCAGATAGTTCCTTGTTCCACCTTGTACTTCTCAAGATCTATAGGCCCTTTCCAATGTAGTCGGTGTTAACTACAGGGATTTTAATCTGTTGC
>NW_011473938.1:0-815 GCF_000754665.1 Bison bison bison
TGAAAGTGAAGTCTCTCAGTTGTGTCTGACTCTTTGCGACCCCATGGACTGCAGACTACCAGGCTCCTCCGTCCATGGGGTTTTCCAAGCAAGAGTACTGGAGTGGGGTGCCATTGCCTTCTCCGAAATGACAAGAGTAGGGAACTCCAAAAGTCTATCCCTCCTCAAAAGCTATGAATAAACTGCCAAAAACCATCAGAACTAACTTTTTCAGAACTCAGAATACTAATCAAAAGCTTGCAGGAACAGGGGATATGCTCAATCAAGAGAAAGCGGCTGGATCTTGCTAAGAGAGCTTTGTGGCATTTTAACTGAACTTGGACCCATTCCTTGCTCCCCAGCTCAGCAGTGACCTTGGAGACAACAGCAGCCCACATTCCTGGTATAAGTACCCAGTACAGGAGAACAGGCTTCGTCCTCTAAGAATTGTGTCTGTTTATTTTAACTTTCCTGGTGACTTCCTGAAAGACCAATTCAAAGGCCTTACCTTTATTTAGACTCACTCAGAACTCTCCCCGGGCTGAGGTGACTATCCCGGGGGAAACTGGCAAAATCATTTGAAGGCAGCCATTAGTAGCTGCCACCTGGGTAAGGCATAACAGTTGGGGAAACAACAGACTAAGCAAAACTCTCAAGAGGAAAGGCTGGGCAACGAGATGCTTTGGGGAATAAGAGCTTTGAAAAGCTTTCACAGGGACTTCCCTGGCAGTCCAGTGGTTAAGACTCCGTGTTCCCAATGCAGAGGGAACAGGTTTGATCTCGTCAGGAAACTAAGATCCCATATGCCACACAGTGTGGCCAAAAGAAAAGAAAAG
>NW_011473939.1:0-774 GCF_000754665.1 Bison bison bison
CATCCAAACTCATTCTGCAAGGCACAATTACCTTGATACTAGACCAGACAATTACCCTGATACCAGAACCAAAGACAACACAAATAAGAAAACTGTCAGCCAATATCACACATGAACATAGATGCAAAAATCCTCAACATAATTTTAGCATTCAGAATTCAGCAACACATCAAGAAGCTCATACACCAAGATCAAGTTGGGTTTATTCCAGGGATGAAAGGATTCTTCAATATACAGAAACCAATCAATGTGATACACCATATTAACAAATTGAAAGATAAAAACCATATAATAATTTCAGTAGAGGAAGAAAAAGGCTTTGACAAAATGAAGCACCCATTTATGATTAAAACTCTTTATAAAATGAGCATAGAAAAAACTTACCTCAACATACTAATGTCCATATATGGTAAGCCTACAGCAAACAGTATTCTCAATGGTGAAAAACTGAAAGTATTCCCCCTAAGATCAGGAATAAGACAAGGGTGTCCATTTTCACCACTATTATTCAACATAGTTCTGGAAGTCCTAGCTACAGCAATAAGAGAAGGAAAAGAAATATAAAGTATCCAGATCAGAAAAGAAGAAGCAAAGCTCCCACAGTTAGCAGATGGCATGATACTGTACATAGAAAACCCTAAAGATAGTATCAGAAAATTACTAGAGCTAATCAATGCTTTTAGAAAAGTTGCAGGATACAAAATCAATACACAGAAATCACTTGCATTTCTATATACTAACAATGAAAAATCAGAAAAAGAAATTAAGGAATCA
>NW_011473940.1:0-548 GCF_000754665.1 Bison bison bison
TGTGTCCTTTGCAATGCATAACAGCTACTTCTTTAGGACAATATATAGCAGTTAAAAGTCTCTCGATCTCTCTGAAATGTTTAATAGGTTCTCCTGTTGCTGTTTTAAACTGTGTTTCTTTCCATATTGCAGCATGAGCATGTAAAGTCAAATAAACACACTTAGAATCAGTGTAGATATTTACCTGCTGCCCTTTGCTTAACTCTAGAGCTCGGGTCAGAGCCACAAGCTCCGCTAACTGAGCACTGGTTCCCTGGGGGAGAGATTTTGCTTCTAAAACCTGTTCAGCAGTCACCACAGTGTAACCTGCTTTACGCTTTCCATCCCGAACAAAAGAACTGCCATCAGTAAATATATCCATGTCAGGATTGTCTAATGGGGTATCCACTAGATCTTCCCGAGCTGCATAGTTTAAAGTTAGAAATTGGAAACAATCGTGATCAGGTGTTTCATTGTCCTTCTCAGGAAGGAAAGTGGCAGGATTTAAATTTCCACAAACTTTAAGCTTAGTTACTGGTCCTTCTAACAACAATGACTGATATTTAAGA
>NW_011473940.1:4921-5388 GCF_000754665.1 Bison bison bison
TAAAGGAACTACAGTCTCATTTTATTATTCATACACCTTGAACTAGTTTCCATTTACCACTTGATTTTTTATACCCAAATTAGGACTGTTGCATGGACTGTTACAAGGAATTAATAGTCCTTGTTCCTTTAAATTTTTGATGATGGGTTTTAACCCTTCCTTAACCTCAGCTTTCAGTGGATACTGCTTCTTATGTGGAAATAAGTACGGGTCTTTGAGCTTGACAACTACAGGAATAGCATTTTGTGCTCAACCCACAGATTTTCCATCAGCCCATACTCTAGGATTGACATTTTGTCCAATTAAAGGGAGACAAAGGGAAGGCTCCATATTCATGAAAACAGAGGCATGGACTTTGCTTAGTATATCCCTCCCCAAAAGGGGTGAGGGAGACTCTGGCAAGGTCAGAAACTCATGTGAAAATAGCACAGAGTCTCGGTTATAGCTTAAACAACAACTGAAGTATA
>NW_011473941.1:0-636 GCF_000754665.1 Bison bison bison
ATCCATTTATTCTCACTCTCACTCCCTGGTCCGCTCGCTCGCTCACTTCCTCGGTAGTCCGCCTGCTGGTCCATCCGCTCGTTCGTTCACCGACTCGCTCACCCGCTCACTTAGCCACCTGGTCATTCAGTCGTTCACTCACTCAGGTCTCCGGACTGCCCCCTGGAGGCCAGGCGGGCTTGTGCATTTGGTACCCTCCCCTATCTGGAGGACGGACAGGCCACCGGAGGGGAGCGGGTGTCCCGACTTCCAGAAGAAGACGGTGGGAGCGCCGCACTAGAGCGCTCCCCCGGCCCTGGCCGGGTGAAGGGATCCCGGGATGCGGAGAGCATCAGCTGAGGCTGGAGGAATGAGGAATTCAGCGGGAGGAAGGAGCGGGTGCCCACAGGCCCCGAGGCATCGCACAGCTGCAAACGCTGTGGTCTTCCTGGAGCTAAAAGCGGAGGCCGAAGAGGAAGCTGGAGCGACTGGTAGGGCTCCGTTAGGGAGGGCCTTGTTCCCAAGGTAAGGACCATGGACCTGCTAATACCGGGACAACTGTTAACGCCCAGGGATCCAGTAACAGCAATCAAGAGCCCAGAGCCCCAGTCAGGGTCCTAGGAAGGAATCCCCTCCCCAGGGAGTTAGCTCTCTTTG
>NW_011473942.1:0-647 GCF_000754665.1 Bison bison bison
AGGCTCCTCTGTCCATGGGATTCTCCAGGCAAGAATACTGGAGTGGGTTGCCATTCCCTTCTCCAAGGAGGGAAGCTGGGAACCAAGAAGCATGCCAGTGTCAAAGGTCACGTCCACGTCCAAGAGGCTGGTGAATGGAAACCTCCCTGGCGGCGGTCTTTTGACGACGACCTTCTGGAGACGGGATGCCATGCCCTTGGCATGATGTCTGGTGGGCGGGGGGGTGTGTCACCCACACGAGGCTCCCCCGGAGCTGCTGCTCTGTGGATCTGGGGCGCTGGGGGCATCTCGGTTCACGCCTGTGGGCCAGGTCAGTGCTGCTCTGCTGGGCCAGCCAGGAGCAGCCAGCACTCTGGCAGCAGCCACCTGGCTCCAGACCGACCCCGTGCATGCGCCGCCGGGCATGGCGGGTGTGGAGGGCGGGTGGAGGGGGCCTGGGAGCGACCCCAGGCCCCAGATGGCTGGGCCGGCACCGGCTCCTGTCCGCCATCCGCAGCCGCAGCCCTGACAGTGTTCGTGGGGTTGTTTTCTACAGAAGCGTGGTGTGGGGAGGGACCATGGAGGGGGTGGCCCCCATGTGTCTGCAGCAGTTAGAGATTAGCTTTGGCCACTGCATCTCCTGAAGTGGGAGGCCTCTCTTTAAGCCC
>NW_011473943.1:0-882 GCF_000754665.1 Bison bison bison
GCATGAGTTTGAGTAAGCTCTGGGAGTTGGTGATATACAGGGAAACCTGGCGTGCTGCAGTCCATAGGGTCGCAAAGAGTTGAACATGACTAAGGACAACAGTTGGACAACAACAAGATATGATAAGTGATCCAGAGATGTTCTGGTCTTAAGGCATAGGAAGAGTTATTTCCTCATGCAAAGAATTCTTAATTAGAAATTTTTTTTCAAGCTTTCTGTGGAGTCTAAATAATATTGTGACCACACTGTCAAAAATTGTATTTATCCATGGTCATAGTTTTATAGCCAAAATTTAGACTAAAGAGTGCTCAAATTGGCTCTGATAATAAGGGCAGATTGGTCCCAGCAGGAATTGTCCCTCTGGGGAACTGGGGGTCTTCATTTGTTCAATCCTAGGCTACTAGTTATAGGAGAAAAGTCCTGGACATAAGGGAACTTTGGTCCATTTCCCCATCATGTGTCAAGAAAGATCTAATATTTTTAGGCCATTTTTCTTGTCTTTGGATCACAGCTATATGTTGACCAATTTTTTTTTTTCCCAAGTGGTTCCCAGGTGGGGTGTAGATCCTTAGAGAAAGCGCTTGACATATTAGCTCGAGCAGTTTGTATCAGATGTCTGTGCTCTCAAAGCAAACCAAGCCAGTACCTCACCAACTTGGTGTCACACTCCAAATAAAGCAAAATGCAAAGATATTCCCGGAAATCAAAATCCAAGTGGCAAGAATGTCCCCAAAAGATGGAAAAGTCTAGTTCCTCTAGACCTGCAACCTGACAGAGTCAGTCAGCCTTTTTTCAGTTCTGATACAGTTTCAAGCAATTTCTTGTTGGTTTCCTGCAAAGAAGTTACTCTATCATTTCCTGTTTTAGAAGCTTCTAGATACC
>NW_011473943.1:4710-5521 GCF_000754665.1 Bison bison bison
GATACTGGATGCTTGGGGCTAGTGCACTGGGACGACCCATAGGGATGGTATGGGGAGGGAGGAGGGAGGAGGGTTCAGGATGGGGAACACATGTATACCTGTGGCGGATTCATTTTGATAGCTGGCAAAACTAATACAATTATGTAAAGTTTAAAAATGAAATAAAATTTTTTAAAAAAAAGCACATTTCCGACCTCCTAGAGTAATGGAAACAAAAACAAGAGTAAATAAATAGGAATTAATTAAACTTAAAAGCTTCTACACAGCAAAGGAAATCATAAACAAGATAAAAAGGCAACCTTCAGAATAAGAAAAAAAATGCAAATGAAACAACTGAGTAAGATTAATCTCCAAAATATACAAGCAGCTCATTCAGCTCAATACCAGAAAAACAAACAACCCAATCAAAAGAAATAAGGAAAAAGAAATGGGCAGAAGACCTAAACAGATATTCCTCAAGAGAAGTCATACAGATGGCCAAGAAACACACAAAAAGATGCTCAACACCACCTATTATTATAGAAATGCAAATCACAACTACAAAGCAGTATCACCCCACACCAGTCAGAAAGATCATAATTAAAAAAGGAAAAAAATCTACAAACAATATATGCTGGAGACTGTGTGGCTAAAAGGGAGCTCTATTGCTCTGTTGGTGAGAATGTAAATTGATGCAATCACTATGGGGAACAGTATGGAGATTCTTTCAAAAACTGGAAATAGAACTGCCTTATGATCCAGCAATCCCACTGCTGGGCATACACACTGAGGAAACCAGAAGGGAAAGAGACACGTGTACCCCAATGTTCAT
>NW_011473944.1:0-902 GCF_000754665.1 Bison bison bison
AATGTTAATTAACAGCAAAATACATTTGCTTTTTTGGGTAGGAAATACTAATATTGTAATAATGTCAATTTTCTTTAAATTTATCTGTGTTTTTAATCTATACAAATCAGAAATACTCTCAACCTCCTTCAATCTCCCACTTTTCCTTCAGTTCATTCTCAGTTCAGTCTCTCAGTCGTGTTCAACTCCTTGTGACCCCATGAACCTCAGAACGCCAGGCTTCCCTGTTTATAACCAACGCCTGAAGTCCACTCAAACGCATGTCCATTGAGTTGGTGTTGCCATCCAACCATCTCATCATCTGCCGTCCCCTTCTCCTCCTGCCCTCAACCTTTCCCAGCATCAGGGTCTTTTCAAATGAGTCAGCTTTGCACATCAGGTGACCAAAGTATTGGAGTTTCAGCTTCAGCATCAGTCCTTCCAATGAATATTCAGGACTGATCTCCTTTAGGCGGAACTGATTGGATCTCCTTGCAGTCCAAGGGACTCTCAAGAGTCTTCTCCAACAACACAGTTCAAAAGCATCAATTCTTCAGTGCTCAGCTTTCTTTATAGTCCAACTCTCATATCCATACATGACCACTGGAAAAAACATAGCCTTGACTAGACAGACCTTTGTTGACAAACTAATGTCTCTGTTTTTCAATATGCTGTCTAGGTTGGTCATAACTTTCCTTCCAAGGAGTAAGTGTCTTTCAATTTCATGGCTGCAATCACCATCTGCAGTGATTGTGGAACCCAGAAAAATAAAGTCAGCCACTGTTTCCACATCTATTTGCTATGAAGTGATGGGACCGGATACCATGGTCTTAGTTTTCTGAATGTTGAGCTTTAAGCCAGCTTTTTCACTCTCCACTTTCACTTTCATCAAGAGGCTTTTGAGTTCCTCTTCACTTTCTGCC
>NW_011473945.1:0-734 GCF_000754665.1 Bison bison bison
GCAAAAAGTAAAGCTCATGCTGTCTTCAAAATAAAAATGCTGTCAGTCATTAAGCACATATTTCAGATAATGTTCTGAAAAAAACTGCTCAATATTCAACCCATACTGTAGTTCTTGCCACGCACAAGGTCCTGTTCTAGGTGTGAGGATGAAGTGATAAAGTAAGAAAGATCTCTCTTTATGATGTTTACCTTCTGCAGAGAATGAATTACCAACCTCTGCACAGATTGTAACATGTTCCACATCTCTTAGTAGACGAGCTTAAGACCTGGTATTGAACTGAAGTCACTTTCTCAACTATAAGCAAAATAAAGCCTAGAGAACTCCACTTTATTCTTTTTTCTTCTAGCTTTCATCTATACTCAAGATCTTATATCTGTAGCATCTACTTACTAAACTTTTCTTTTCTTACCATGAACATCTTAATCACATAGAGATCAATGCTAAAATGTCTAACTTTAATTAGTTTTTATTCCACTGTCATCTGCAAAATACAACTTAGTAGAACTGTGTCTGAAATCAGTATATATGATATGTCATATTTTCTCATTATCCTTCTATAAGTAGACAATTCCTCAAGGATGGAGGCCACAGTTGAATATGGATTAAGCATAAACAGTTAAATGAAAGAATAAAAGTAGATATTTTTCTCCCTATTAGGATAAACATTATAATTTGTAATATAAATGCTTTTAATACACACATATATACACATTTTAGATATATATGTGCAG
>NW_011473946.1:0-769 GCF_000754665.1 Bison bison bison
TGGATGCCGTGATTTTATTTTTCTGAGTGTTGAGCTCTAAGCCAACTTAAAGGGTAGAGCCCATGGGTTCACAAAGGGTCAGACACTACTGAGTGACTTCATTTTCTTTCCTTAGTGGCCAACAAGTTCGTGGTACAGAATTTGACATGAAGATGACTTCACTCCAAAAAGCAAGGAAAGCCTCCTGCTTCATGTGCTGCCAGGTAAAGTAAAATCGTCAAAACTAGTTCACTAGTGGGGTAATGCCAACAGAGAATCATTTTTTTGCACAATCCAGAAGGACCTGAGTTCTACCTCTGCTCAGGCCAGGCACACCTCTAGGGAGGTGGCAGGTCTGAAAGGAGGAGCAGAGGGGTTCTCTGTTCCTCACTTGCTTCCCACTCACTGTGCTTGGTGTCATGCAGGTGGGCGTCTATTCTGCGGTTGCTTTTAGAAAAGGACTCACCCACCCTCCCCCAGAAGGGGTGTGCAACTCCACATGGGCAAGAGCCCTTGGAAGCAAGAGGCTTTCTTGTTTCCCTCTTCACCAGCTGCTCACTAAGATGGCAGCTCCTTAATTTTTCAAAGTTATTTTATTTTTGGTTGCACTGTGTCCTCACTGCTGTGCGTTGGCTTTCTCTAAATTGTGGTGAGTGGTGGCTGCTCTCTAGTTGCATCCCACAGGATTCTCACTGTGGTGGCTTCTCTTGTGGTGTAACATGGCTGTGTGGACTTCACTAGCAATTAAGTCTGGCTCAGTAGTTGTTGTGCAATGGGCTTCATCGCCCCG
>NW_011473946.1:4673-5161 GCF_000754665.1 Bison bison bison
TGAAATTATTTGTTCTAGCTCTGTGAAAAAATACCATTGGTAGCTTGATAGGGATTGCATTGAATCTATAGATTGCTTTGGGTAGCATACTCATTTTCACTATATTGATTCTTCTGATCTATGGACATGGTATATTTCTCCATCTATTAGTGTCCTCTTTGATTTCTTTCACCAGAAAAAAAAAATAGTTTTATAGTTTTCTATATAGGTCTTTTGTTTCTTTAGGTAGATATATTCTTAAGTATTTTATTATTTTCATTGCAATGGTGAATGGAATTGTTTTCTTAATTTCTCTTTCTATTTTCTCATTATTAGTGTATAGAAATGCAAAGAATTTCTGTGTGTTGATTTTATACCCTGCAACTTTACTATATTCATTGATTAGCTCTAGTAATTTTCTGGTGGAGTCTTTAGGGTTTTCTATATAGAGGATCATGTCATCTGCAAACAGTGAGAGTTTTACTTCTTCTTTTCCAATTTGGATTCCT
>NW_011473946.1:5261-6921 GCF_000754665.1 Bison bison bison
TATTTCTTTTTCTGCTCCGATTGCTGTGGCCAAAACTTCCAAAACTATGTTGAATAGTAGTGGTGAAAGTGGGCACCCTTGTCTTGTTCCTGACTTTAGGGAAAATGCTTTCAATTTTTCACCACTGAGGATATAAGCATCCATTTTGATAAAAACTCAACCAAGTGGACATAGAGGGGACATATGTCAAAAAATGAAGGCCACATATACAAAAGCCTCAGCAGAGATTATACACAACAGTGAAAAGCGGAAAGAATTTCAGGAACAAAGCAAGGATTCCCAGTCTCATCACTTTCATTCAACAAAGTTTTGGAACACTAGCCACAGCAATCAAAGAGAAAGAAATAAAATGACTTCAAGCTGGAAAGGAAGAAGTAAAACTGTCTCTGTTTGTAGATGACATGATATTATACATGGAAAATCCTAAAAATGTCACCAAAAAATTCCTACAACATATCAATGAATTTGGTAAAGTTGCAAGATATGTGAAATGTGTTGCATACAAACAGTGAACCATCAGACAGAGGAACTGAGGAAACAATCTCATTTACAAATGTATTACAAAGAATTAAGTACTGGGACTTCCCTGGTGGTCCAGAGCTTAAGAGTCCTGGCTTTCACTGTAGGGGGTGGGGGTTTGAACCCTGCTTGGGAATCCAAGATCTCATGTGGCTCTCAGTGTGGACAAAAATAATAAAAATACATATATACATGCATACCTAGGAAAAAAAAAGCTAACCAAGGAGGCAAAACACCTATAGTGAGAAAACTAAGACATCAATGAAAGAAACTGAAAATGCTGCACACAGAATGGAAATATATACCATGGACTGAAATACTTTTGTTTCTAAATTGACTGAAATGCCATATTGCTCAAAGCAATCTACAAATTCAAATCTATCCCTATCAAAATACTAATGGCATTTTTCACAAAACTAGAACAAATCAGTTCTAAAACATCAAAGACCATGAAGAGCCAAAACAATCTTGGGTAAGAAGAACAGAGATGAAGGTATCTGACTACACTACAAAGCTATGGTCATCAAAATAGTATGGAAGTAGCACAAAAATAGACACGTACATCAGGAAATAGAATAGAGAATGCTGAAATAAATCACATGCTTATCGTCAACTAGTCTGTTACAAAGGAGGCAAGGATGTACAGTGGAGAAAAGACACCCTTTTCAATAAGTCATGCTGGGAAAACTGGAGAGCTACATGCAAAAGAATGGAACTAGAACATTCTCTAACATGGTGTTAAAAATATATAAAAATGGATTAAAGACTTTAAATTTAAGACCAGAAACCATAAAACTCCCAGAGGAAAATTTAGGCAGAACATCCTTGACATAAATTGAAGCAGTGTTTTGGGGGATCTGCCTCCTAAGGCAAAGTAAATAAATTTAAAAATACACAAATGGGCCCTAATTAAAATGAAAGACTTTTTTTCAGAAGAAAGGAAACCAATGAAAAAACGAGGGGCACTGGGCAGGGGGGCCTGGGCTGCATTGCTTAGAATAAGGACCAGGCCTGAATGCCCTGAGGGCAATCTGAGTGAACTACCTTGGGCTAGCAAACCAGACTGCGGGATAGCTACCACGCGCAAAGCCCTAACCTAAGACACTGCCAGGCCCGCACACAGAACAAAGGGCTGAACAGA
>NW_011473946.1:9273-10178 GCF_000754665.1 Bison bison bison
ATATAATGAATAATGCAATAAATGAGATCAAAAATACTCTGGAGGCAACGAATAGTAGAATAACGGAGGTAGAACATAGGATTAGTCAAGTAGAAGATAGAATGGTAGAAATAAATGAATCAGAGAGGAAAAGAGAAAAACTAATTAAAGAAATGAGGATAATTTCAGAGACCTCCAGGACAATGTTAAATGCCCCAACATTTGAATCATAGGAGTCCCAGAAGAAGAAGACAAAAGTTGAAAAATTCCCTAAAATGGTGAAGGAAATAATCACCCAAGTCCAAGAAACCCAGAGAGTCCCAAACAGGAGAAACCCAAGGGGAAACACCCCCAAACACATATTAATCAAATTAACAAAGATCACAACACAAAGAACAAATATTAAAAGCAGCAAGGGGAAAACAACAAATAACTCACAAGCAAATTCCCATAAGGATAACAGCTAATCTTTCAATAGAAACGCTTCAGCCTGGAGGGAATGCCACGACATACTTAGAGTGATCAAAGAAAATAACGCACAGCCCAGATTACTGTACCCAGCAAGGATCTCATTCAAATATGAAGGAGAAATCAAAAGCTTTACAGACAAACAAAAGCAGTGAGAATTCAGCACCACCAAAACAGTTCTCCAACAAACGCTAAAGAATCTTCTCTAGGCAGGAAACAAAAAAGGGTGTATAAACTCGAACCCAAAACAATAAATTTAATGGCAATGGGATCATACTTATCAATAATTACCTTAAACATAAATGGGTTGAATGACTCAACCAAAGGACAAAGACTGCTGAATGGATACAAAAACAAGACCCCTATATATGTTGTCTATAAGAGATCCGCCTCAAAACAGGGGACACATACAGACTGAAAGTGAAGGGCTGGAAAAAGATATTCCATGCAAATGGAGA
>NW_011473946.1:10278-10660 GCF_000754665.1 Bison bison bison
CTCATAACTCATTACTGGACACTTCATTGCACTGCAGAGAGAAGAAATCCAGCTCCACCCACCAGAACACCAACACAAGTTTCCCTAACCAAGAAACCTTGACAAGCCACCCATACAACCCCACTCACAGCGAGTAAACTCCACAACAAAGAGAACTCCACAAACTGCCAGAATACAGAAAGACCACCCCAAACTCAGCAATATAAACAAAGTGAAGAGACAGAGGAATATCCAGCAAGTAAAGGAACAGGATAAATGCCCACCAAACCAAACAAAAGAGGAAGAGATAGGGAATCTACCTGATAAATAATCCTGAATAATGATAGTGAAAATGATCCAAAACCTTGAAATCAAAATGGAATCACTGGTAAATAGCCTGGAG
>NW_011473946.1:10760-12135 GCF_000754665.1 Bison bison bison
AAATACGCATAGAAACAAATGAAAATGAAAATACAACAACCCAAAATCAGTGAGAAACTGTAAAAGCAGTACTAAGGTGAAAGTTCCTAGCAATACAGGCATACCTCATGAAACAAGAAAAACGTCAAATAAATAACCTAACTCTACACCTAAAGTAATTAGAAAATGAAGAAATGAAGTGCCCTAAGGTTAGTAGAAGGAAATAAATCTTAAAAATTAAGGCAGAAATAAATGCAAAAGAAATAGACCATAGCAAAAAACAACAAAGCCAAAAGCTGGTTCTTTGAAAGGTTAAATAAAATTGACAAACCATTAGCCAGACTCATCAAGAAACAAAAGGAGAAAAATCAAATAAATAAAATTGGAAATGAAAATGGAGAGATCACAATAGACAACACAGAAATACAAGGGATCATAAGAGACTACTATCAGCAATTATATGCCAATCAAATGGACAACATGGAAGAAATGGACAAATTCTTAGAAAAGTACAACTTTCCAAAACTGAACCAGGAAGAAATAGAAAATCTTAACAGACCCAACACAAGCATGGACATTAAATCAGAAATCTGTTGATTTCTGTTTACTGTAATCAGAAATCTTCCATCAAACAAAAGCCCAGGTCAAGATGGCTTTATAGCTGAATTTTATCAAACATTTAGAGAAGAGCTAAAACCTATCCTACTCAAACTCTTCCAAAAAATTGCAGAGGAAGGTAAACTTCCAAACTCATTCTATGAGGCCACCATCACCCTAATACCAAAACCTGACAAAGATCCCACAAAAAAAGAAAACTACAGGCCAATATCACTGATGAACATAGATGCAAAAATCCTTAACAAAATTCTAGCTATCAGAATCCAACAACACTTTTAAAAGATCATACACCATGACCAATTGGGCTTTATCCCAGGGATGCAAGGATTCTTCAATACCCACAAATTAATCAATGTAACACACCACATTAACAAATTGAAAAAATATAAACAATATAATCATAAGCAATATGATTATCTCAAAAGATGTAGAGAAAGCCTTTGACAAAATTCAACATCCATTTATGATAAAAACTGTCCAGAAAGCAGGAATAGAAGGATTAACCTAATAAAAAGCTTAACCTAATAAAAGCTATATAAGACAAACCCACAATAAACATTATCCTCAATGGTGAAAAATTGAAAGCATTTCCCCTAAAGTCAAGAACAAGACAAGGGTGCCCACTTTCACCACTACCATTCAACATAGTTTTGGAAGTTTTGGCCACAGCAATCAGAGCAGAAAAAGAAATAAAAGGAATCCAAATTGGAAAAGAAGAAGTAAAACTCTCACTGTTTGCAGATGACATGATCCTCTACATAGAAAACCCCTAAAGACT
>NW_011473946.1:13182-14098 GCF_000754665.1 Bison bison bison
TCAAGAAACTAAGATCCCATATGCCACATGGCCAAAGATACATTTAAAAAAAATAGTGATTAGACCTGAATAAACATTTTCCCAAAGGAGACATATAGATGGCACATGAAAAGATGTTCAGCATCGGTAATCAGAGAAATGCAAATCAAAACCACAGTTAATTATATACCTTTACACCTGTCAGAAGGACTGTCATCAACAAGACCACAAATAACAAATGTTGGTGAGGATACAGAGAAAAGGGAACCATAGTTCACTATTAGAGAGAAGATAAACTGGTGCATTCACTGTGGAAAACAATATGCAAGTTCCTAGAAAGCTAAAAGGAGAACTAACATAGGATACAGTAATTTCACTCCTTGGTATATAGCACCCCCACAACAACAACGAAAAATAACATTAACTCAAAAAGATAACTTGCACTCCAATGTTCATAGTAGCATTATTTACACTGCTCAAGATATGGAAGTAACCTAAAAGTCCATCAATAGATGAGTATATTAAAGCAGTATATTATACACCAAACACATACAATGGAATGCTACTCAGACATAAAAAGAATGAAATTTTGTCATTTGTATCAGCATGCATGGGCCTGGAGGGCATTATGTTTAATGAACTTAGATGAAGAAAAACAAATAGAGCATAATGTTACTTATATGTGGAATCAAAAAACAACATAGAACAGAAACAGACTCATAGATATACAGTATCACAGTCTTCATAGACTGGGACCTGGTGACTGGAGTCGATGAGAAGGACACAGGGGACCGAAGTCTTCAGTGAAATAAGAGCACTTTATTTGCAGAAACGCATGGTTATATATTGTCAATAAAATGATTCAGTTCAGTTCAGTTGTTTACTCATGTCCGACTCTTTGCAATCCCATAAGTCGCAGCACACCAGGCCTCCCTGT
>NW_011473946.1:14198-14764 GCF_000754665.1 Bison bison bison
AAACTTTAAAACAAAGGCTGTGAAAAGAGACAAAGAAGGACACTACATAATGATCAAAGGATCAATCCAAGAAGATATAACGATTATAAATATATATGCATCCACCATAGAAGCACCAGAATATGTAAGGTAAATGCTAACGAGTATGAAAGGGGAAGTTAAGAATAACACAATAATAGTGGGAGACGTTAATACCCCACTCACATCTATGGTTAGATCAACTAAACCGAAAATTAACAAGGAAACACAAACTTTAAATGATACAATACACCAGTTAGACTTAATTGATATCTCTAGGACATTTCACCCCAAAACAATGAATTTCACCTTTTTAAATACGCAGGGAACCTTCTCTAGGATAGATCACATCCTGGGCCATAAATCTAGCCTTGGTAAATTCAAAAAATTGGAATCATTCCAAGCATCTTTTCTGAGCACAATGCAGTAAGATTAGATGTCAATTACAGGAGAAAAACAAGTAAAAATTCCAACATATGAAGGCTGAATAACCTACTGAATAACCTGCTACTGAATAACCAACAAACCACAGAAGAAATAAAAAGAAA
>NW_011473946.1:14864-15235 GCF_000754665.1 Bison bison bison
GGGCTGATCTTCTTCAGAATGGACTGGTTGGATCTCCTTGCAGTCCAAGGGACTCTCAAGAGTCTTCTCCAACACCACAGTTCATAAGCATCAATTCTTCACAGTCCAACTCTCACAGCCATACATCGCCACTGGAAAACAATAGCCTTGACTAGATGGACCTTTGTTGGCAAAGTAATGTCTCTGCTTTTCAATATGCTATCTAGGTTGATCATAACTTTCCTTCCAAGGAGTAAGCATCTTTTAATTTCATGGCTGCAGTCACCATCTGCAGTGATTTTGGAGCCCAAAAAAATAAAATCTGACACTGTTTCCATTGTTTCCTCATCTATTTCCCATGAAGTAATGGGACCAGATGCCATGATCTTCAT
>NW_011473946.1:18291-18919 GCF_000754665.1 Bison bison bison
TGGTTTCCTGACGGGGGATCAAGTCCACAGCTCTTGCACTGGAAGCTGGGTTGTAACCACTAGACTGCCAGGGAAGTCCACCAAATTTCTTCTAGGTAAGTAGATATATACATCTTTCCTTCCCTTTCCTGTCTTCCCAACAAAAACTACAGCAGCATCTTTTGTCTTTCCCATGTCAGTGCAACTTTGAAGACACCCTTGGCCTCCTTGAAGAAGGCTGAACAAAGCTAAGCTGGGTGTCACCGTGTTGGGTGCATTTATTTATCCACTCACGTAACTTCAGTGAACATGGCCGTTCTGGAGTCAACAGGGAGTGTGTGTGTGTTTGTGTGTGTATCTGTGCTTATCACTCAGTCATATATATATGTGTGTGTGTGTGTGTGTGTGTGTATTTGTGTTAGTCACTCAGTCATATTGCAAACCCATGGACTGTAGCCCTCCAGGCTTCTCTGTCCATGGGATTCTCCAGGCAAGAATACTGAAGTGGGTTGCCATTACCTTCTCTGGGGGATCTTTCTGACTCAGGGCTCGAATACAGGTATCTTGCACTGCAGGTAGATTCTTTACCATCTGAGCCACCAGGGAAGTGCTAACTGTGACCACTGGACATGTATTGCTCTGAGTTGTC
>NW_011473947.1:0-937 GCF_000754665.1 Bison bison bison
GTGATTGTTTTACAATAACTTTAAATGGAGTATGTGTGTGATGTGCTAAGTTTCTTAAGTTGTGTCCCACTCTGCAACACCATGGACAGAGAAGCCTGTATATGGGGATTCTCCAGACCAGAATAGTAAAGGGGGTTGCCATGCCCTCCTCCAGGGGATCTTCCCAAGCCGGAGATTGAACAGGACTCCCACCTTGCAGATGGATTCTTTACCAGCTAAGCCACAGGGGAAGACCAAGAACATTGGAGTGGGTAGTCTGTCCCCTCCCCAGAGAATCTTCCCAATCCAGGAATCAAACTGGGGTCTCCTGCATTCCAAGAACACTGGAGTGGGTAGCCTATCCCTTCCCCAGGGGATCTTCTGAACCCAGGAATCAAACTAGGGTCTCTTGCATTGCAAGAGAGATACTTTCCCAGATGAGCTACCCTGAAGGCCATTAAATGGGAGTAGCATCTAAAAAAATTGGGAATCGTTATGCTGCACAGCTGAAATGAAGTCTACCATAAATGAACTACACTGCAAAATGAAGGAAAAGAAAGAAATGCATGGTGACGACAGGGCAGAGCTGTCAGCAGTGCAGCAGAAAATGAAAGCAGATCCTTGGCACCCCAGGGGTGGAAGAAGGCAAAAGGTGCACGTACCTGGCCTGGTACTGGCCCAGCAGAGAGGGGCAGGTGCCCAGGCAGGGCAACAGAGGTGCAGCTGGTTCAGACTGGCTATTGGAGAACTTAGTGGTGTGTGCCAGGAATGTCGCTTCCAGCTCAGCTCATTTCTTCTGGGGGGAAAAAAAAAAGATGTGGGTGACTCAGGGACTTCACACCAAGGATCATTTCCTGCCAAGAAAGGACTGAGAGGCAGAAATCATTTGTGTGATTCACAGCATCACTGTCAGGTGCTTCCTGTTAACATCTGCACACCAGCACTTCTGGTACAGGTT
>NW_011473948.1:0-783 GCF_000754665.1 Bison bison bison
TAATTAACATATATGTTTAAAGTATATAATGTCATATTTAGGTAAACATACGTAATAAGGTTAGTTAACATATAGATCACCTTATATAATTAACTTTTACGGGAGAACATTTGATACTTACTGTCTTAGAAACTTTGAAGTCTATAATACAGTATTGTTATAGCCACCATGCTTTACATGAGATCCCCAGAACTCATTCATCTTTTAATAGGAAGTTTTGCCCTTTGGCCAACATCTACCCATTTCCTCCCAGCCCCTGGGAACTAGCATTCTACTGTTTGTTTCTATGAGTTCAGCTTATTTTGATTCCTCATATAAGTGAGATCATACAGTATTTTTATTTGTCTGACTTATTTCATTAGCATAAAATCTACAAGGTCCAAATATCCATTAATGTTGTTGCAAATGGCAAGATTTATTTTTTATGACTGAAAATGATCCCATCGTGTGTGTGTGTGTGTACATATACACACAATATCTTATTTATCCACTCATCCATTGGTGGACACTTAAATTGTTGCCATGTATTGGCTGTTGTGAAATATGCTGCAGTGTATTTGGGGATGCAGATATCTCTGGGATCTGGATTTCATTTCCTTGGATATACACGCAGGAGTAGTATTACTGGATCATATGCTCGTTCTGTTCTCAAGTTTTTGAGGAAGGTCCGTACTATTTTCTATAACAGTTGTACAAATTTGCATTCCTATTAATAGTGCACAGAGGTTACCTTTTTTAATATTCTCACTAATACCTGTTATCCTTTTATCATAGCCATTCTAA
>NW_011473949.1:0-946 GCF_000754665.1 Bison bison bison
TGGGTTTGTACAGGTGGCTTGTCAAGGTTTCTTGTTTAGGGAAGCTTGTGTCAGTGTTCTGGTGGGTGGAGCTGTATTTCTTCTCTCTCCTTTCGAAAACTTGGGTTTCTTTTCTGGGTGCCTGATGTCCTCTGCCAGCATTCAGAGGTTGTTTTGTGGAATTTACTCGGCGTTTAAATGTTCTTTTGATGAATTTGTGGGGGAGAAGGGATTCTCCCCGTCCTACTCCTCCACCATCTTAGCTCCTCCTCAGAATTTTGGTTTATACTCCATATATAAAATTGTCAATAATTTATAACATTTTTAAGGGTACTCCATATATAAAATTGTCAATAATTTATAACATTTTTGAACTAAGAATTATAATATTTTTAGTTATGTGCAGGGAAAAATAGGAAAACAGTTTTTCATCATGTGTTAGAAAGATCTATCTGTCGTAATCTATTTACTTATTTAAAAAAAAAAATCTAACCTTGGAGTTAGATAATATCTATTCAGTCAAGTATTGTTAAGTGGTCTTGGACAAGCTGCTTACAATCAACACCAATTTTTAAATGTTAAGTTATAAAATTAATAATACACAAAGACATTACATGACTTTTTCCAGATTTATTTATAATTTTTTAAAAATTAGAGTAAAATAAGCATTCAGTTTATTATTTTGTCATATACAACTCTTTGTGACCCCATGGTCTGCAACATGCCAGGCTTCCCTGTCCATCACCAACTCCCAGAGCTTGCTCAAACTCATGTCCATCGAGTTGGTGATGCCATCAACCATTTCATCCTTTGTCATCCCCTTCTCCTGCCTTTGGTCTTTCCCAACATCAGGGGCTTTTCCAAAGAGTCAATTCTTTGCACCAGTTGGTCAAAGTATAGGAACTTCAGCTTCAACGTTAGTCCTTCCAATGAATATTTAGGACTGATTTTCTTTTTTTTTTTTTTT
>NW_011473949.1:4363-5142 GCF_000754665.1 Bison bison bison
GTGAAAGTGGAGAGTGAAAAAGTGGGATTAAAGCTCAACATTCAGAAAACGATGATCATGGCATCCGGTCCCATCACTTCATGGGAAATAGATGCGGAAACAGTGGAAACAGTGTCAGACTTTTATTTTTCTGGGCTCGAAAATCACTGCAGATGGTGACTGCAGCCATGAAGTTAAATGACGCTTACTCCTTGGAAGGAAAGTTATGTCCAACCTAGATAGCATATTCAAAAGCAGAGATATTACTTTGTCATATATAGCTTTTATCATGTTGAGGAATGTTCCTTCTATTCCTGCTTTCTGGAGGGTTTATATCATAAATGGATGTTGAATTTTGTCAAAGGCTTTCTCTGCATCTATTGAGATAATCATATGGCTTTTATTTTTCAGTTTCTTAATGTGGTGTGTTACATTGATTGATTTGCAGATATTTAAGAATCCTTGCATCCCTGGGATAAAGCCCACTTGGTCATGATGTATGATCTTTTTAATGTGTTGTTGGATTCTGATTGCTAGAATTTTCTAAAGGATTTTGCATCTATGTTCATCAGTGATATTGGCCTGTAGTTGTTTTTTTTTTTTTTTTTTTTGTGGCATCTTTGTTTTGTGGCATATGTTTTGGTATTAGGGTGATGGTGGCCTCATAGAATGAGTTTGGAAGTTTACCTTCATCTGCAATTTTCTGGAAGAGCTTGAGTAGGATAGGTGTCAGCTCTTCTCTAAATTTTTGGTAGAATTCAGCTGTGAAGCCGTCTGGGCTTTTGTTTGCTGGAAGATTT
>NW_011473950.1:0-772 GCF_000754665.1 Bison bison bison
GCGCCTCACCGAGCCCCCCACTCAGACACTTGAGTGCAGATTTTCCTCAGGTTCACCTCCACTCAGACCTCTGAAGACCGCTCTCCCCCTGGCTTCCGCTTTGCTCTGCCACCTGAGGGCCCTTCTTCCTCGTGGCTCAGTAATGTGACCTCTGACCTCTGCAACCTGTGCCTGTTCTGTTTGGAGACAGTGGGTCAGTCTTTCTTTAGCAGGTAAAGCGATGCATTAATTTGAAGCTGTTTGGTGACAGCTCTTCTCCTCTTGTATTTCAGGTACTCCTTTGGTAAGTGGCGGTCACATAATCCGGGTGTCGGCTGCTCACGCCAACGGGTCTCGTCTCCCGCGGCTGCACCGGCTGCCTCGGGCCTGAGTCCTCACCCGCAGTCTCCGCCAAATGAGGCCAGATGCCGCCTCACGCCTCTGCCCATCACGCCTCCCATGCTGGCTGTGGGCACCCAGCCGGCGTCCAGGATGTCGGCACTGGCGTTCCTGCTGGTGACTGAAGGGCCATGGTGCCCTGCAGGCCGGCCCTCACTCCCCGGCGTGCACGGGGACACCCCAGAAGGCGCAGGATTCCTGGGGCCCCACAGGCTTGGGTCTTCCTGGGTTTCTGCCGGGAGACTGCGGGTCCCACTGTGCTTTGTGGGTAGCGCCACCCCACGGGCCCCCGAGCTGGCAGAAATGCAGGGCTTGGGGAGTGCGGTCAGTCTGGACCCCAATCCTCTGAGCTTGGGAGCAGAAGCAGGGGCTCCCTGTGGCTCTGAGGCCTGCA
>NW_011473951.1:0-686 GCF_000754665.1 Bison bison bison
CCAGGGATTGACCCTATGTCTCCTGCATTGGCAGGTGGATTCTTTACCACTATGCCACCTGGGAAGCCTTAGAAAATTCATGGAGATCTACAAATCAGAAGTCGATAAATGCACTGAATGGAACTTTCCTGCATTTTTTACCTCAGGCATAGAGCACACAGAGACAAAAACTTCAGGCAGGCTAATTCTCATTCAGAATGTTCCCTGGATTTCATAGTTTCACTGTTTACTGTCAGTCCAGCGGTGTGGCTTAACTCAAACATGAAGTTTTAACAATGATGAATCAAACTAATGTCAAATATTAACTTAAAGTGGTCCCAAAGAGATTGATAAGTAAACTTTATAAAAATGGATATCTGGCCTCAAGTTCTTACGGTTGTAGCTCTTTAGAGATTTCTCTTCAGTTTAGTTAGTAGCGCCAAAGCCCTCTTTTGAGTACAAGCCAGACGCCATCATTGTCACTTTCCCACAAGTTGACAAGTTCCCTTTAACCATAATGTCTGTACTTGTGACATTTCCCAATGATTTCCGGTTAAAGCCACCAGACACCTGTGTGTTTGCTTTGAGATTTAACTATTGGGTGTCTTTACAATTGTGTTGCATTTGCTCTGAGCCTGGTTAGTGGTCCACTTATAATGCAAAGTGAAGTCCCTAGCTGTCTGCAAACCATGAATATAAAGGTGGAG
>NW_011473952.1:0-742 GCF_000754665.1 Bison bison bison
AATTAATAAGGGTGATTTATTTTAAAATACTCCAATTTCAGTGTTATCTTAAATATGTATTTTTAAACTTAAGGCTTTTAACTCACTTTTGCTTATCTGTATAGTAAAACTTACCAGAATATCTGGTTTTCATTTACTTAACAATATTAATATTTTCAAAGGATTATTTCCTCTTTTCATATGAAGGTTTTTCACTTGTGTCCAATGCATGTGCAGTTTTTTTTAATCTGGCTTAATCAAAACCTGCCCTCAATTTGATGATGTGAGACTAGTCCAAAGGTTAGAGAAGTATGTTTATTTTAAAGATGAGATATCTATTAGAACTTCAAGAAGACAGGAAGAACTCCTGATGCCCTCATTCACCACAAAGAAGCTGTTACAACTGTCTCAGCTGCTTTACAACTACCGCTGAGTGACAGAGGCACAATCTGAAGAGGCCCAGCCCCTGGCAACCATCCTTTCGGCCTGTGTACAGCAAGTTGTATTTTCCACAATGATCACAGCTGTGAACCTCTAGACTGTGGCCATTCCCTAACAAAAGTCAGTTTCCTTTCTTCCCTTTGGCTTGAACCTCGACAGGATTCCTGGCTGTATCAACAAAGAAAATGGCAGCAAAAGTAATGTTGCATGACTTCAAAATCGGATCACAAAAGGGATACCCTTCCACCTGGCCCTCTCTCCCTCTTAGGATATTCGCTCTTGAAAGCAGCCACCATGCTGTGAGGAGGCTCAAACTAGCCCA
>NW_011473953.1:0-756 GCF_000754665.1 Bison bison bison
CACCACTCACCTGTAAACCATCTGGAGGGCAAGTTTGATGTATAATTTACTGAGAAAACACTGGAGATCTACTTGAGATCTGAATTCTCCTTCTTGTTCTGACCCCACTGGACCTGGCTGCATCCTCTCCGTTCTTCAGGCCCTTCACTGTGTCTGTAAGGTTACAAATCACAATTCTCAGATATATTTTATAGGCTAAGAACTGCTGTACACAGGTAAGAGTTATTCCCTTTTCCATGATGGAATTTCAGTTTGCAATCTCGACTCCTAACTTTGCAAAGAAAAAACATGATCAAGAAATATCAGCTAAACAGGGAGTTTAGGGAAATATATATAAGTCCTTGGTGAAACACACTTTCTGGTACCTATCAGAACACATGAACTATTCAGTCGTGTTTCCTTACTGTCCCACTAGAGTGCAGGGAATGATGTCCGCAGTGCCTGAATCCTATCAGGTGATGAGTAAATGTTTGGTATTAAATTGTCATTCTCCAAAAGTAAGGATATGCTTGTTTCCCCAAAGCATAAACTCAACAGAAATTCAAATGCCCTTGTTCTCCAGCTCTGTTGATCTATAATCTCTCTACTATATGAGAAATTTGAAGGGAAGCTGCACTCCAGTTTAAGAGTTTCTGAACACTCTCCAGAGTAAGCATTTAAATGTCTCTAGAAAAGTGCATGTTATGGATCATTTTACTTTAAAGATAATTTGTAGATATGTTAATTGATTATTTTATTTTTCAAAATTCTGCTCCA
>NW_011473954.1:0-766 GCF_000754665.1 Bison bison bison
GCCAACAAAGGTCCATCTAGTCAAAGCTATGATTTTTCCAGTAGTGATGTATGGATGTGAGAGTTGGATTATAAAGAAAGCTGAGCACTGAAGAACTGATGCTTTTGAACTGTGGTGTTGGAGATGACTCTTGAGAGTCCCTTGGACTGCAAAGAGATCCAACCAGCCCATCCTGAAGGAAATCAGCCCTGAATATTCATTGGATGGACTGATGCTGAAGCTGAAGCTCCAATATTTTGGCCAACTGATGCGAAGAACTGACTCATTTAAAAAGACCCTGATGCTGGGAAAGATTGAAGGTGGAAGAAGGGGATGACAGAGGATGACATGGTTGGATGGCATCACTGACTCAATGGACAGGAGTTTGAGCAAGCTTTGCAAGTTGGTGAGGGACAGGGAAGCCTCACGTGCTTCAGTCCATGGCATTGCAAAGGATCGAACATGACTGAGTGACTGAACTGAACTGAGAACAAAAAATTTCACAATTCATAAGGAAACACAAAAGATCTCGAACAGCCAAAGCAATCTTGAGAAAGAAGATTGGAGCTGGAGGAATCAACTGATTTCAGACTATACTACAAAGCTACAATCATAAAAACAGTATGGTACTGGCACAAAAACAGAAATACAGACCAATGGAAAAAGAAAGTCTAGAGATAAACCCAAACACATATAGGCAACCTTATCTTTGACAAAGGAGGCAAGAGTATATAATGGGAAAAAGATAGTCTCTTCAATAAGTGGTGCTGGAAGAACTGAACAAGTA
>NW_011473955.1:0-666 GCF_000754665.1 Bison bison bison
GGCACAGGATCAGTAGTTGCAGCCCATGGGCTTAATTGCTCCTCAGCACATAGAACCTTCCCGGATCAGGGATCAAGCCTGCATCTCCTACAGTGGCAGGCAGATTCTTTACCACTGAGCCGCTAGGGAAGCCCTGTCCATTTTTTAGTTAGGTTGCTTGTTTGTTTGATATTGAGCTGTTTGTATATTTTGGAGATTAATCCCTTGCAGTCATATCATTTGCAAATATTTCCTCCTGTTATATAGCTTCTCTTTTTGTTTTAGTTATAGCTTCTTTTGCCGTGCAAAAGTTTTCAAGTTTAATTGGGTCCCATTTGGGATTTTTTTAAATTTATTTATTTTACTTCTTATTTATTTATTTGACGGCACAGGGTCTTAGTTGTGGCATACAGGATCTTCGCTGCAGCATGCAGGACGTGTAGTTGTGAGATGTGGGATCTTTAGTTGTGGCATGCAAACTCTTAGCTGTGGCATGTTAGATCTAGTTCCCCTACCAGGGATCACATCCAGCCCCGTGCATTGGGAGCACAGTCTTAGCCACTGGACAACCAAGGAAGTCCCCTATGTGTTTATTTTTTGTTTTTATTTCCATTACTCTAGAAGATGGATCAAAAAAACAATTGCTGCGATTTATGTCAAAGTGTGTCCTGCTTGTGTTTTCCTCTA
>NW_011473956.1:0-833 GCF_000754665.1 Bison bison bison
ATCATCCCACGCTCGCATTCTCCCACAGAGTCCAAAAGTCTGTTCTGTACATCTGTGTCTCTTTTGCTGTCTTGCATATAGGGTTATCATCACCCTCTTTCTAAATTTCATGTATATGCATTAATATACAGTATTGTTGTTTTTCTTTCTTGCTTACTTAATAACTCTGTAATAGGCTCCAGTTTCATCCACCTCATTAGAACAGATTCAGATGTATACTTTTTAAAGGCTGAGTAATATTCCGTTGTGTATATGTACCATAGCTTTCTTATCCATTCGTCTGCTGATGGACATCTAGGTTGCTTCCATGTCCCAGCTATTACAAACAGTGCTGCGATGAACATTGGGGTACATGTGTCTCTTTCTGTTCTGGTTTCCTTGGTGTGTATGCCCAGCAGTGGGATTCCTGGGTCATATGGCAGTGCTATTTCCAGTTTTTTAAGGAATCTCCACACTGTTCTCCATAGCAGCTGTACTAGTTTGCATTCCCACCAACAGTATAAGAGCGTTCCCTTTTCTCCACGCTCTCTTTAGCGTTTATTGTTTGTAGATTTTTGGATCACAGCCATTCTGACTGGCATGAGATGGTACCTCATTGTGGTTTTGATTTGCATTTCTCTGATAATGAGTGATGTTGAGCATCTTTTCATGTGTTTGTTAGCCATCTGTATGTCTTCTTTGGAGAAATGTCTGTTTAGTTGTTTGGCCCATTTTTTTATTGGGTTGCTCATTTTTCTGGAATTCAGCTGCAGGAGTTGCTTGTATATTTTTGAGATTAATTATCAGTTGCTTCACTTGCTATTACTTTCTCCCATTCTGAAGGCTGTCTTTTC
>NW_011473957.1:0-781 GCF_000754665.1 Bison bison bison
TGAGGTTCGTGACATTGTACAGGAGACAGGATCAAGACCATCCCCATGGAAAAGAAATGAAAAAAAAGCAAAATGGCTGTCTGGGGAGGCCTTACAAATAGCTGTGAAAAGAAGAGAAGTGAAAACCAAAGGAGAAAAGGAAAGATATAAGCATCTGAATGCAGAGTTTCAAAGATAGCAAGAAGAGATAAGGAAGCCTTCTTCAGCAATCAATGCAAAGAAATAGAGGAAAACAACAGAATGGGAAAGACTAGAGATCTCTTCAAGAAAATTAGAAATACCAAGCAAACATTTCATGCAAAGATGGGCTGGATAAAGGACAGAAATGGTATGGACCTAAGAAAATCAGAAGATATCAAGAAGGGATGGCAAGAATACACAGAACTGTACAAAAAAGATCTTCACGACCCAGATAATCATGATGGTGTAATCACTGACCTAGAGCCAGACATCCTGGAATGTGAAGTCAAGTGGGCCTTGGAAAGCATCACTATGAACAAAGGTAGTGGAGGTGGTGGAATTTCAGTTCAGCTATTTCAAATCCTGAAAGACGATGCTGTGAAAGTGCTGCACTCAATATGCCAGCAAATTTGGAAAACTCAGCAGTAGCCACAGGACTGGAAAAGGTCAGTTTTCATTCCAATCCCAAAGAAAGACCATGCCAAAGCACGCTCAAACTACCGCACAATTGCACTCATCTCACACGCTAGTAAAGTAATGCTCAAAATTCTTCAAGCCAGGCTTCAGCAATATGTGAACCATGAACTTCCTGACGTTCAAG
>NW_011473958.1:0-612 GCF_000754665.1 Bison bison bison
TAATTTTACAGGGCCTTTGCCAATTAATTAAGTTCTTTTAAAAAATTTTAAGCCAAGTTTATACATTTAATAGATTTTATTTTCTGTTTAAAAATGTCAGTGGTTTCTTAACAAAGAACCTCAAGATTGTAGCTGATTCTAATAAATCTAATAAATTAATCTTCTAAATAAGTTCTTTCAAATGTCCTAATACGGTTTGCAAACTTGGTAAACTAGTCATCACTAGCCTAAATCAATTAGTCATGTTCACATTTTAAGTTAGAAACATAAGGCCAATTTGTTAGACAATTAAATACTCAAAATTATCTTAAACATTGCAAGTAGATATACACAAAGAATTCCCACATATAAGACAAAAATATTTATACTGTAGGTCTGATTTATTTCTCTAGCTCTACACTTAACTGTAAATCTTCATAGGGTGAAAGCAGAGGTTCTCAAAGGGCTTCCCTGGTGGCACAGTTGGTAAAGAATCCACCAGCTAATGCACGAGATGCAAGGGATGTAGGTTCCATCCCTGGTCAGGAAGATCCCCTGGAGGAGGGCATGGCAACTGACTCCAGTATTTTTGCCTGGAGAATTCCATAGACAGAGGACCCCAGTGTCCTACAG
>NW_011473959.1:0-552 GCF_000754665.1 Bison bison bison
AGAAACATGCCAAGACACATGCTAATCAAATTAACAAAGACTAAACACAAAGAAAGAATATTAAAAGCAGCAAGGGAAAAGCAACAAGTAACATACAAGGGAAATCCCATACATTTAACAGCTAATTTCTCCTCAGAATCTCTGTAGGCCAGAAGGGAATGGCAGGATATATTTTAAGTACTGAAAGGGAAAAATCTACAACCAAGATTACTGTACCCAGCAAGGATCTCATTCAAAACTGATGAAGAAATAAAAAGCTTTTCAGACAAGCAAAAGTTAAGAGAATTCAGTGTCATCAAGCCAGCCTCACAACAACTGTTAAAGGGATTTATATAGACAAGAAATACAAGAGAAGGAAAAACATCTACAAAATCAATCCCAAAATATTAAGAAAATTGCAATAGGAACATATATACCAATAATTACTTTAAATTTAAATGCATTAAATGCTCCAACAAAAAGACACAGACTGGCTGAAGGGATAAAAAAAAAAAAAAAAAGACCAATATATAAGCTGTATACAAGAAACCCACTTCAGACCTAAAGACACAT
>NW_011473960.1:0-992 GCF_000754665.1 Bison bison bison
CTATTATACAGAGTGAAGTAAGTCAGAAAGAGAAAGATAAATATCATATTATAACACATATATGGAATCTAGGAAAATGGCACTGAAGAATTTATTTACAGGGCAGCAGTGGAGAATCAGACATAGAGAATAGACTTATGGACTTGGAGTGAGGGGAAGAGAGGGTGAGATGTAACATGGAAAGAGTAACATGGAAACTTACATTACTGTATGTAAAAATATAGCCAACTGGAATTTGCTGTATGGCTCAGAAAACTCAAACAGGGGCTCTGTATCAACCTAGAGGGGTGGGATGGGGGGAGATGGGAGGGAGGTTCAAAAGACAGGGGATATATGTATAACTTTGGCTGGTTTATGTTGAGGTTTGACAGAAAAGAACAAAATTCGGTAAAGCAATTTCGTTCAATTAAAAATAAATTAAAAAAAGAAAAAGAAAAGAGAAAAAAAATCATTTAACTTTTTTTGGTTTTACTCCTATTTCTGGTAAATAGTGGGGCCACAATAGCTATAAAGTTTGATGGTTATTGAATGTGAAATTGGGAAGCATTATTTATATTCCAGAATTCCACACTAACAACTCATCAGTTTCACTCTGCTCCTTGTGTTTTGGTAAACTTTGGTTCATATATTTTAGTGAACACCATCACTTTTTTGTTATATATATCCTGGGTCCAAATGAACAAAGAAATGTAAAAGGCCATGGGGAAAGAATAGCTTTAGTGTTTTTGAGGCACTAAGGTGTCACATCCTCTAAATCTGGCTGTTTAGTGGAAAATCCAGGTGGTAAAGACTGAAGAGGAGAGATTTTGTGTGTTTTGTCTTTTAATTTCTCTATCTCTGCCAGTTAGATGGGGAAGACTGGGGATGAATAATCCCTTAAGATTATTAAGCATCATCTTAAGAAAGAATGAAGGGATGGAGCAAAAGCAAAAAGAATACCCAGCTGTGGATGTGACTGGTGATAGAAGCAAGGTCCGATGCTGTAAAGAGCA
>NW_011473960.1:4829-5513 GCF_000754665.1 Bison bison bison
TGATGTTGAAGCTGAAACTCCAATACTTTGGCCACCTGATGCGAAGAGCTGACTCATTGGAAAAGACCCTGATGCTGGGAAAGATTGAGGGCAGGAGGAGAAGGGGATGACAGAGGAGGAAATGGTTGTATAGCATCACTGACTCAATGGACATGAGTTTGGGTAAACTCCGGGAGTTGGTGATGGACAGGGAGGCCTGGCGAGCTGCAGTACATGGGGTCGCAAAGAGTCAGATATGACTGCGTGACTAAACTGAGCTGAACTGAACTGAATTGGTTGTGATGATCACATTTTACATTTTCCTGCTGCTGCTGCTGCTGTTAAGTCGCTTCCGTCGTGTCCGACTCTGTGGGACCCCAGAGACGGCAGCCCAGGCAGGCTTCCCCGTCCCTTGGGATTCTCCAGGCAAGAACACTGGAGTGGATTGCCATTTCCTTCTCCAATGCATGAAAGTGAAAAGTGAAAGTGAAGTTGCTCAGTCGTGTCTGACTCATAGTGACCCCATGGGCTGCAGCCTACCAGGCTCCTCTGTCCATGGGATTTGGCAGGCAAGAGTACATTTTGCCAGGGATATAGTTATTTTTATTTTTTTGCCCTTTAGACATAAGACTAAAGTTAATTTCTTAACATCCCACCGTATTACAGTATTAGAGTATTCTGAATTTGACTGCCTACTTGCCTTTA
>NW_011473961.1:0-781 GCF_000754665.1 Bison bison bison
CAGCAGCCCAGATGAACCTGTCAACATGAATAGTCACATGGGAATAAGGTCATATCAGTCTTGTTTGCAAAAACCTCTAGTGGCACCCATCTGACCCAAGAGAAAGCTAAAGTCTTCACATCTGCCAGGTTACATTCAATCTTTGTCCCCCCAACTACCTCTCTGACTTCACCTTCTTCTCCTCTTCCCCTCCCTCCTGTGACACCGCAGCCTGGCAGCTCTTGCTTTCGATATTGGTGCCTGGTGTTCCCATTTCCTGGAGTGTGCTGCCTTGCCATAGCATAGAGCAGCTCCCTCACTTCCTTCACTCAAATGTCACCTTCTTAATGAGATCTTCCCCCGGTATCTACCTCATGTGGCAACTTGCACTTAACTCTTCAGACCCCTCTTGTATGCTCGGTTCTTTTTCTCCTCCAGAGCTGGAATTCTGTATACCCATAATCAGTCCAGTCAGGGTTACACTAGTACCTTTTTTGTAGGGATATTGTAAAGATTTTATATGTTTATAAATAGAAAAGACTACATCTATCTATACACTATATATATATATAATATACTATGTATATTATGGGCTTCCCTGGTGGCTCAGATGGTATATTATACTTTTTGGCTAACCCAACATATATATAGTATATATATTATACACATATATAATAATATATAATGTATATATTATGCATATATAATACTATATGTGTGTATGCTATATATGTGTAAATATATACTATATATGTGTATGTGTATATATATATATATATGTGTGTGTGTGTGTTAGTCGCTC
>NW_011473962.1:0-962 GCF_000754665.1 Bison bison bison
GGTGGCCCCGCCGTCAGAGCTCCCCCCACCACTGCAGGCAATGTCTCTGCCACACCCCCCGCCCCGCGCTCCCCCGCGCCTCTCTGGGGACCAGCGAACACGTGTGTCAAGCAGCCTAGGCTGCGGGTCCCCAGCCTCCACCCTCCCGAGGGTCCCAGGAGTCCAGGTCCCCTGCTCTTACCTTGACATTGCAGACCCTGTTTTCCAATCCCCCTGTGAGAGTCAAGGATCTGAAGTCAGTGCAGAAAAGGGTGCTGGACCCCCTCTCCTCTGCAGGTCGTGGGAGGCCCGAGTACTCCCACCCCCTCCCGTCGGACCCAGGAGTCTGAACCCCAGCTAGCCTCCTCTTCTCAGGACCCCGAAATCCTGTCCCCTTCGTCCGTGTCCCTCTTCTTTCAGACTCAGGAGCCCAGGCCCCCAGCCTGTTCCTTCGGACCCGGAAGGCCAGGACCCCCGCCTCGCTCTCTCTGGCCCAGGAGTGCCGGCCCCTAACCCGTGCCCAGCCTGGAGCCAGGAGCCAGGGCCGCAACCCCCTTTTTCCTGCTCATTAAGGGTCCCCATCCCCCGGGGCCTCAGCCCCCTCCCTCACCATATGAAGTCAGTGCAGTGGCTGCAGAAGGTCGGCTGCTTGAAGAAGCGAGCGGTGAACTTGTGGCTCTTGACCTCATGGACCACCTTCTGCCTCAGAGCCCCCTTTCTGCAGAACAGGGGCCGGGGTCCGCCCTCTGAATCGCCTCCGCCGGGGCCCAGGCCGGACATGGCCCCCGGAACGTAGCAGGGACCGGGATCCTGCCTGTCTGGGGAAACAGGTGGAAGGGCGACTAGCCGGAGGCTCGGCAGGACAGAAGAGCCGGCGGGAGATGCCGCGGTGGGAGTGAGAGGGGCGAGGCACCTCCAGGAGCCGAGCGCGCGGGGCCGGGAGCGGAGCCCCGGGGCGCGCCGGCTCCGCCAGGGGGAGCGAG
>NW_011473963.1:0-592 GCF_000754665.1 Bison bison bison
AATGACTGGGATAACCACTGTGGTGTTGTCACTCACCTACAGCCAGACATCCAGGAGTGTGAAGTCAAGTGGGTCTTAGGAAGCATTCCTACCAACAAAGCTAGTGGAGGTGATGGAATTCCAGCTGAGCTATTTCAAATCCTAAAAGATGGTGTTGTTAATGTGCTGCACTCAATATGTCAGCAAATTTGGAAAACTCAGCAGTGGCCACAGGACTGGAAAAGGTCAGTTTTTTCATTCAAATCCCAAAGAAGCGCAGTGCCAAAGAATGTTCAAACTACCAATGCACTCACTTCACATGCTGGTAAGGTTATGTCCCATATCCTTCAAGATAGGCTTCAGTGGTATGTGAATTGAAAATTTCCAGATGTACAAGCTGAATTTAGAAAAGGCAGAGGACCCTAAGATCAAATTGCTAACATTCATTACATCATAGAGAAAGCCAGGGAATTCCAGAAAAATATCTACTTCTGCTTCACTGACTAATCTAAGGACTTTGACTGTGTGGATCACAACAAACTGTGGAAAATTCTTAAAGAGATGGGAGTACCAGACAACCTTACTTGTCTCCTGAGCAACCTGTATGTGGGCC
>NW_011473964.1:0-610 GCF_000754665.1 Bison bison bison
TGCTGTATTGGTGTTTCTCTTTCTGTCTTACTTCACTCTGAATAATAGGCTCCAGTTTCACCCACCTAGTTTGGATTACTTTTATGGGGCATTTATTTTAGATTTCTTTGGCCAATCATTTGATTTGTGTGGCTCACAGACTGTATTTGGTATATCTCAGGATCTTCCCATGTGTGTGCATGCATCTTTTAGCTAAGATGAATTTTACCAAAAAGATGTCTGGGTAAAACATCAGTTGACATGACTCTGCTTTGGCCTCCAAGGAGACTTTTTTGTGCATGTGTGGTCGGGATGTCTCCTTACTTCAGGAATGAGAAATATGTGGTCTGTGTAGGGTCCAGCCTCATCCCTTAATTGCCTTGCTACTCTTGTCTAGGAGTTTTGGTCAATAGAGAATGAATCTCCAACTGATTTACCTTGGGGGCCCATCTGCCTCCTGCTTCATTATGGGTTTTTATCCAAAGGAAAGAAAATAACTATCTCAAAGTGATATCTACAACTCCATGTTCAATGAATGTTATTCAAAATAGCCAAATCATAAAAACAATATAAGAATAGGTATATAATACATATATAATATATAAATATAATATATTAATATAAATATATA
>NW_011473965.1:0-690 GCF_000754665.1 Bison bison bison
ACAAAGATGCCACAAAAAAAGAAAACTGCAGGCCAATATCACTGATGAACATAGATGCAAAAATCCTTAACAAAATTCTAGCAAACAGAGTCCAACAACATATTAAAGAGATCATACATCATGACCAAGTGGGCTTTATCCCAGAGATGCAAGGATTATTCAATATTCACAAATCAATGTGATAAACCACATTAACAAATTGAAAGATTAAAACCATATTATTATCTCAATAGATGCAGAGAAAGCCTTTGACAAAATTCAACATACATTTATGATAAAAAAAACCCTCTAGAAAGCAGGAATAGAAGGAACAGACCTCAATATAATAAAAGCCATATATGATAAACCCACAGCAAACTTTATCCTTATTGGTGAAACATTGAAAGTATTTCCCCTAAAGTCAGGAACAAGACAAGGGTGCCCACTCTCATCACTAATATTCAACACATTATAGAAGTTATAGCCACAGCAATCAGAGAAGAAAAAGAAAGAAAATGAATCCAGATTGGAAAAGAAAAAGTAAAATTTTCACTGTTTGCAGATGACATGATCCTCTACATAGAAAACCCTAAAGACACCACCAGAAAATTACTAGGTTTAATCAGTGAATATAAAAAAGTTGCAGGATATAAAATTAATACACAGAAATCTCTTGCATTCCTATACACTAACAATGAGAAAACAAAAAGA
>NW_011473966.1:0-787 GCF_000754665.1 Bison bison bison
CTTGAAAAGACTCTTAGGAAGTTGGTAAGTATCTTCAATTCCCAAATGGAAAGTTTGGTGTAGAGTTTTAAGAATTTTCCGTTGGGTGCTAGAGGGCAACACAAGTTTTTCATCTTCTGTTTGAAGTCATTCAGAGGGGAGTAGAGAATCTTTATGAGAAAAAGAGTATTGAAGTTCCTCGGGAGAATACTTGGGTTTTATGTCAGTGGGGATCTTATCACAGAGGAGGGAAGCCTGAGTATTAAAAGGTGGGAGGCTGCCTTTTTAGCTTGTCAGTTGGCTCTCCTATTACCCTCCGTTATGTCAGAATCATCCCTTTGATGGCCCCAGCAGTGTATTACTGCCTCTTCTTTGGGTAGCTTAAGTGCATCTAAGAGGTACATAATTTCTTGGTAGTATTTAGTGGGGATGACATTTGAGGTTTTAAAGTTTCTTTACTTCCAGATTGTGGGGAGCGAGCTCCGCCCATGGCAAAGGTCATGAGGAAGGAGGCTTGGCATACGCAAAGGCGGGATCAAGCCTCAGGAGTCTCCCTGGAAATTCTCAAGCAATCTACCCCCAAAACCAGAGTCTGCCTACTTTCTGCTTTGTGCTTTCACCTACACCTCTGACTTTACGGGGGGCTGTCCCCCACTACCTCTCTCTGAAAAAAGAGTTAGCTTACAGCTCCAGTTAATAATTCCTGGGTGTGACAGTGTTTCAACCTACAAACTCCCTTGGAAGTCCTCTAGCCTGCCTGAATAGGTTTTTCCGGCCACGATGTGATTGCTCAGAGCCTCCAAAACTG
>NW_011473967.1:0-813 GCF_000754665.1 Bison bison bison
ATACTTAACAACATTAATGAAAAAGAGAAGGAATAGAGAGAATAAGATAAGGGACCCAGGCTAAGTGACCAACTATAAAAATGCACTGAAAGGAGAGGTGTAAAAATCACATCAGAATGAAGAATTTATGGGAATGAGGGAGCCTGGACTTTAGTTTTTATTCTGAATATTTGCTTGTATTAGGCACCTAGATTGATTAATTATTAGATCCACTGGCTAGTGAACTATAGCATAAATAAATGAGACCACGGTACCATCCCACTAGCTTGAAGGACAAAAGCAATGCTCTCTGCTTGGGAATTAAAAAATAGGAATATCTGAAATAAGCAACATTTTATATGTTTCTCTTGGTCTTCTATACTTTCTGACCAGGGAATATGTTCTTTATTGTAAGGACTTGGTAGCTGAAGAAAGATGAATGTTGGATGAATTACTGAACAAACTCTAGCATTTTATGTGGCTTATTAATTAGTGTTACTCAAAACTTATGTAACTTTCAAACATATGTAGAGGTATTCTTTCCTTTCCTTTTCTTTCTTGATAGAGGGGAAAGGAATTTGATTGTAAACATGTGGATATAGTCCTTGTCACTCAACTTGGATTCAGAAAGATAGTATATTAGCTAAATTCCCAACAGCTAATTGTATATTTGATTCCAAAAGTCCTTGCTCTTTATTTCTCCACATTACTTGTGAACAACACACTCAATAAATTAGTCATTCATGAATCAGCTCTGTTCAGTGCAGTCGCTCAGTCGTGTCTGACTCTTTGCAACCCCATGGACTGCAGCACGCCAGGCTTCCCTGTCTATCA
>NW_011473968.1:0-547 GCF_000754665.1 Bison bison bison
GCCAAATTCAGACTTAAATTGAAGAAAGTAGGGAAAACCACTAGACCATTCAGGTATGATCTAAATCAAGTCCCTTATGATTATACAGTGGAAGTCAGAAATAGAATCAAGGGATTAGATCTGATAGACAGAGTGCCTGAAGAACTAGGGACAGAGGTTCATGACATTATACAGGAGGCAGGGATCAAGACCATCCCCATGAAAAAGAAATGCAAAAAGGCAAAATTGTTGTGTGAGGAAGCCTTACAGATAGCTGTGAAAAGAAGAGAAGCAAAAGGCAAAAGAGAAAAAGAAAGATATACCCATTTGAATGCAGAGTTTCAAACAGCAGGGAGAGATAAGAAAGCCTTCCTCAGTGATCATCCAAAGAAAAAAATGAAAACAACAGAATGGGAAAGACTAGAGATCTCTTCAAGAAAATTAGAGATACCAAGGGAATATTTCATGCAAAGATGGGCTCTATAAAGGACAGAAATGGTATGGACCTAACAGAAGCAGAAGATATTAAGAAGTGGCAAGAATACATAGAAGAACTGTACAAAAAAAA
>NW_011473969.1:0-669 GCF_000754665.1 Bison bison bison
GTTTATCCTGTTTGGGACTCTCTGGGTTTCTTGGACTTGAGTGATTATTTCCTTCCCCATTTTAGGGAAGTTTTCAACTATTATCTCCTCAAGTATTTTCTCATGGTCTTTCTTTTTGTCTTCTTCTTCTGGGACCCCTATGATTCGAATGTTGTAGCATTTAATATTGTCCTGGAGGTCTCTGAGATTGTCCTCATTTCTTTTAATTCATTTTTCTTTTTTCCTCTCTGATTCATTTATTTCTACCATTCTATCTTCTAATTCACTAATCCTATCTTCCGCCTGTTATTCCACTATTTGTTGCCTCCAGAGTGTTTTTAATTTCATTTATAGCATTATTCATTATATATTGACCCTTTTTTATTTCTTCTAGGTCCTTGTTAAACCTTTCTTGCATCTTCTCAATTCTTGTCTCCAGGCTATTTGTCTGTGATTCCATTTTGATTTCAAGATTTTGGATCAATTTCACTATCATTATTCGGAATTCTTTATCAGGTAGATTCCCTGTCTCTTCCTCTTTTGTTTGGTTTGGTGGGCATTTATCCTGTTCATTTATCTGCTGGGTATTCCTCTGTCTCTTCATCTTGTTTAAATTGCTGAGTTTGGGGTCCTTTCTGTATTCTGGCAGTTTGTGGAGTTCTCTTTATTGTGGCATTTCCTCACTGTGTG
>NW_011473970.1:0-336 GCF_000754665.1 Bison bison bison
GTGAAGCCACAGAGCAGGGCTCATCACTTGGTTCACACAGGGCATGTCATTCATTCACACAAGCACACCATATAGTGAAGTAAAAGGACAAACGTATAATGAGAAAGCAGAGAGGCTAGAGCTCTTGAGCATTCTTACCTTGTCCTGAAGATTCAAGATGAGCCCCCAAGATGATAGCTCACAGTGAACGATGTTGGATTTGTGATGTCCAAAGAAGATTTAGCTTTGGCACCAGGGACCAGGCTTGATAACTCAAGAGCTTTTGTATAGCAGAGTTTTATTAAAGTATGAAAAGGGACAGAGAAAGCTTCTGACATAGACATCAGAAGGGGGATG
>NW_011473970.1:4790-5104 GCF_000754665.1 Bison bison bison
GGAGAAAAGGAAAGATATAAGCATCTGAATGCAGAGTTCCAAAGAGTAGCAAGAAGAGATAAGAAAGCCTTCCTCAGTGATCAATGCAAGGAAATAGAGACAAATAACAGAATGGGAAAGACTAGACATCTCTTCAAGAAAATCAGAGATACCAAAGGAACATTTCATGCAAAGATGGGCTCGATAAAGAACAGAAATGGTATGGACCTAACAGAAGCAGAAAATTATTAAGAAGAGGTGGCAAGAATACACAGAAGAACTGTACAAAAAAGATCTTCACGACCCAGATAATCACAATGATGTGATCACTCATC
>NW_011473971.1:0-553 GCF_000754665.1 Bison bison bison
CCTTTGAAGAAGATTAGAGAATTCAAGTCAGTTGCTTCTAATTTCTCAAAAGGAATGTGCTAAGTCCATCTGCTAAGAGTATGTGAGTGAGGCTATGGCATATTTGAAGAAAGATGGAAAAGTTACAAAATGGTAAAAGCAAATTTATCAGGAGAATGTAGGATTTCCTGGTACTATAGAGTACCTATGTAAGGTTTGTGACTATGGATTTAAATAGGACTTTTCCTCGAGTAATATTCAACTGCTAAGTTTTACATGTGAGAAAATTATATACTTGGGTTCAACCAAGGTTGAGATGTTACTCCTTGCTCAGAGAGATAGAAGGGTTAGTGTATAAGAAAGAGAATGATTGCAATGATGGATAATGGGATCTAATTTGGGTAAAGAAGTTGGGGACACGGAAATGGTGATGGGGTTAATGGATTGGAGATGACAAGTTTGCTGAAAGATTGTTTGAGTGGGAGTAAGAGAAAGAATGAAAGGATGGAATCAAGATTTCAGAAGTGATACAGTTACTGGTAATGTTAAACTTGAGTGCATGCACATGGGAGTG
>NW_011473972.1:0-548 GCF_000754665.1 Bison bison bison
TCTGTCATAAGGGTGGTGTCATCTGCATATCTGAGGTTATTGATATTTCTCCTGGCAATCTTGATTCTGGCTTGTGCTTCATCCACCCTGGCATTTCGCATGATGTACCCTGCATATAAGTTAAATAAGCAGAGTGACAACATACACGCTTGACATACTCCCTTCCCAATTTGGAACCAGTCCATTTTCCCCAGTCTTTTTCTTATTTTTAAGTTTATTTATTTATTTTTTTACTTTACAATATTGTATTGGTTTTGCCATACATCAACATGCATCTGCCACGGGTGTACACCCCAGTCTTTTTCTAACTGTTGCTTTTTGACCTGCATATAGATTTCTCAGGAGGCAGGTAAGGTGGTCTGGTATTCTCATGTCTTGAAGAATTTTCCACAGTTTGTTGTGATCCACACAGTCAGAGGCTTTGATGTAATCAATAAAACAGAAGTAGATGTTTTTCTACCATTATTTTTGCCTTTTCTATGAGCCAACAGATGTTGGCAATTTGATCTCTGGTTCCTCTGCCTTTTCTAAATCCAGCTTGAACATCT
>NW_011473973.1:0-541 GCF_000754665.1 Bison bison bison
ACCCTCTTCCAACAACACAAGAGAAGACTCTACACATGGACATCAACAGATGGTCAATACTGAAATCAGATTGATTATATCCTTTGCAGCCACAGATGGAGAAGCTCTACACAGTCAGCAAAAACAAAACTGGGAGCTGACTATGGCTCAGATGATGAACTCCTTATTGCCAAATTCAGACTTAAATTGAAGAAAGTAGGGAAAACCACTAGACCATTCAGGTACGACCTAAATGAAATCCATTATGATTATACAGTGGAAATGAGAAATAGATTCAAGGGATTAGATCTGACAGATAGAGTGCCTGAAGAACTATGGATGGAGGTTCATGACATTGTAGAGGAGGCAGTGATCAAACCATCCCCAAGAAAAAGAAAGGCAAAATGGTTGTCTGAGGAGGCCTTACAAATAGCTGAGAAAAAAAGAGAAGTGAAAGGCAAAGGAGAAAAAGAAAGATATAAACATCTGAATGTAGAGTTCCAAAGAATAGGAAGGAGAGATAAGAAAGCCTTCCTAAGTGATCAATGCAAAGAAATAGAGG
>NW_011473974.1:0-821 GCF_000754665.1 Bison bison bison
CAAATACCAGGTATGACCAGTGACTAGTTTCTGAAGTAGAAATATAATTCTCTTGAATATTTCCTCCTTGTTTTGTTAGGAATATGTTCCTGTGTTTACTTATGTACATGAGTGAGAAGACATATTTTTTATCCTTTATCTCATTTTCTTATCACAACACGTAAGATAAGTTGACTTTATATATCATAGTATTTAAGCATTGCTAATTTTACATCACAGGACTTAAATTATGGGATATTAAGGAGAAGACAGGGAACAAGACCATCCCCCAAAAAAAGAAATGCAAAAAAGCAAAATGGCTGTCTGAGGAGGCCTTACAAATAGCTGTGAAAGGAAGAGAATAGAAAAGCAAAGGAGAAAAGGAAAGCTATACCCATTTGAATGCAGAGTTCCAAAAGAATAGCAAGGAAAGATAAGGAAGCCTTCCTCAGTGATAGATGCAAAGAAATAGAGGCAATCAATAGAATAGGAAAGACTAGAGATCACTTCCAGGAAATTAGAGATACCAAGGGAATATTTCACATTAAGATGGGCTCAATAAAGGACAGAAATGGTATGGACCTAACAGAAGTAGAAGACATTAAGAAGAGGAGGCAAGAATACACAGAAGAACTCTATAGAAAGATATTCATGACCCAGATAATCACAATGGTGTGATCACTCACCTGGAGCCAGACATCCTGGATGTGAAGTCAAGTGAGCCTTAGGAAGCATCACTATGAATAAAGCTAGTGGAGGTGATGGAATTCTAGTTGAGCTATTTCAAATCCTAAAAGACAATGCTGTAAAAGTGCTGCACTCAATATGCCAGCAAATTTGGA
>NW_011473975.1:0-721 GCF_000754665.1 Bison bison bison
AGGCCCCCTCCTGACTGGGACTGGCATAGCAGCAGCCCTAGACACAGGGATTGGAAGCATCTCGACCTCTGCCCATTTCTACTACAAGCAGTACCAAGAACTTAATGAAGACATGGAGCGGGTAGTGGAGTCCTTTGTTTCAATCCAAAGACAAATTAACTAATTAGCTTCTGTGGCCCTACAAAATAGGCGAGCCCTGGACCTTCTCACCGCAGAAAAGGGAGGGACCTGCCTTTGAAATGGGCGTAGTTCAGAAAAGAGTCTAAGAACTTAGAGACAGAATTGAACGCCACAGAAAAGAGTTACAAAACCTTTACAGTCCCGAAAACCTGTTCCAACAGGTCCTCCCTTGGTTGCTCCCTTTCCTGGGACCACTGGTGCTTATCATTCTATTCCTCTTATTTGGACCCTGTCTCTTCAATCTCTTTCAAAAGTTTCTCCAAGAACGGATTCAGGCCATCTCTCAAGATCACTTCAAGACAATTCTTCTTCTTGAGAGCCTCACCCCAAGCTTAGAAAAAGGAGACCCTCGGCCCTAGGATGACCCTCCATTCCAGACCCAAAATCGTCACCCCTATCCAGCAGGAAGTAGCCAGAGAGATACGGTGCCCTTTTTCCCATTTTTTTAATGATTTCAGGGTCTGGAATGAAGGAGTCTTTTGGGCGTAGAAAAGAAAACAACAGTCTCAAAGGCCCTTGCTGAATCATCTAACTTCGGAGA
>NW_011473976.1:0-569 GCF_000754665.1 Bison bison bison
CACTGTTTCCCCATCTATTTCCCATGAAGTGATGGGACCAGATGCCATGATCTTCATTTTCTCAATGTTGAGCTTTAAGCCAACTTTTTCACTCTCCATTTCACGTTCATCAAGAGGCTTTTTAATTCCTCTTCACTTTCTGCCATAAGGGTGGTGTCATCTGCATATCTGAGGTTATTGATATTTCTCCCGGCAATCTTGATTCCAGCTTGTGCTTCCTCCAGCCCAGCATTTCTCATGATGTACTCTGCATAGAAGTTAAATAAGCAGGGTGACAATATACAGCCTTGACGGACTCCTCTTCCTATTTGGAACCAGTCTGTTGTTCCATGTCCAGTTCTAACTGTTGCTTCCTGACCTGCATACAAATTTCTCAAGAGGCAGATCAGGTGGTCTGGTATTCCCATCTCTTTCAGAATTTTCCACAGTTTCTTGTGATCCACACAGTCAAAGGCTTTGGCATAGTCCATAAAGCAGAAATAGATGTTTTTCTGGAACTCTCTTGCTTTTTCGATGATCCAGAGGATGTTGGCAATTTGATCCCTGGTTCCTCTGCCTTTTCTAAAACC
>NW_011473977.1:0-594 GCF_000754665.1 Bison bison bison
GGCTGTGGTTAGTGACCCAAATGATCACATCCCTTAAGTCCTCCATCTCAGACACCCAAGTGCTGACCCTCAGTTGGTTGAACTCAGCACTATGCTGAGTTTGCTGTTTTGTAGGGCGTCAGTAGGGAATAGCCCATTTCTACCCAGGGAGAGTTTTGTATTTGTAATATAGAGACTAGTCCCATTCCTGTTTATTAAAACTGCCGAAGTTTCGAGATCCCTGAATTGCTTCAGCCTCACTAGCAGGATCTGAGCACACCATGCTGTGAAAAACAGCTTTTTATTGAGAATAAACCCTTTTAGTCTTAAGAGGAAGTATCTTGGGTTCCGACATAAGTTGAAGCTTTTACCTGAGCACTGTTACAGAAGGTAACTTAGTGCTCTCAAGGTAACAGGCCCCGCCCCTCCCACGAACTCTGCGCACAGCGGGTGCTCGCCCCGCCCCCGGTCGGAAGCCGCGGCTCTAATACCAAAAGCCCTTTCACACAGAGCCGGAAGTTGAAGAGCGCGGAGCCGAGGTCCCCGAGCGGCACCTAAGCTTCCTTCTAGAGTAAGTTTGCAGAGCTCGCCACCCCTCCAATCCCCACCTCCGTC
>NW_011473978.1:0-902 GCF_000754665.1 Bison bison bison
CAGCAAACTCAGCATAGTGCTGAGTTCAACCAACTGAGGGTCAGCACTTGGGTGTCTGAGATGGAGGACTTAAGGGATGTGATCATTTGGGTCACTAACCACAGCCCTAAAATGAGCAAGACACTTTAAATGATTATAAACTGCGTTACTGTTTATTTTATCCAACGTGTTTTAATTATTTCCCTTTCTAAACCCAACTCTTTAAACAGTGACATAAAGGGGGTTGTATAAGCAACTCTTACAATGACAAATATCATTGTGTAAGTTTAAGCTACAGAGAAAAATTAAGTGATACATATACTGTGAAACGATTATCACAATAAGTTTACCAAGCATCCATAATTTTGTATAGATAACCTAAAAAGAGATAGCAAAATAGGAGGGAAAAAAAACATTTTTTTTTTCTTTTGATGAGAACTGCATTAAAATATTCTATTCTGTACTTTGGAGGAAGTGCTTAGTCACGCAGCTTTGTCGGATTCTTTGCGACCCCATGGACCATAGCCTGCCAGGCTCCTCTGTCCGTGGGACTCTCCAGGCAAGAATACTTGAGTGGGTTGCCATGCCTTCCTCCAGGGGATCTTCCCAACCCAGGGATCGAACCCATGTCTTGTGCATTGCAGGCGAATTCTTTACTGTCTGAGCCACCAGGGAAGCCTAACTGTTAAGTATCTTTCCCAAAAACTTGTTTAGGAAATTACACTAAATAATACCCATAATGTAATTTCAAGTTGGTTATATATTCAGCGTGAACATAATTAGAATCTTTCACTTGCTATTTGCAAGTTCTAAAATATTTTAGGTCTTTATTTTCTAAAGCTATTACAAATCTGTACAGCATATTAAAAAGGAGAGACATTACTTTGCCCACAAAGGTCTGTATAGTAAAGGTATGGGCCAGT
>NW_011473979.1:0-689 GCF_000754665.1 Bison bison bison
TCTGCCTCATATTTTTGTTAGTTTTTAAAACTTAGTGATACAAAACAGCCTGAAATAAAGAAAACACTGAGGCTATTTGAACTGTAATCTGCTGATTTTATCACTTTCAAAGATAATACTGAAATATAAATGGTTTTCTTGAATTGTCTTTTTCTTCCTGATACCACATAGAACTACATTGCTTTTTAGAGTGTTTGCAGATACCTCTTTGTTACTCTCAAGACATAAATTTCTTAATAGAAGACTAGTATCCTTTGATGTTATCAAATACTAGCTGACCCTTCTGAAGTCCCTCAAGAAAGTAGCCCTTACCACTTATTCAGATTCCCTTATCTTATTCCCATTGTCCCTTGTAACTTTTTGGCATTGTTGAGCCAAATATGACTTCTAAAATCTTAATATGCCCTACTATTTTTACAATAATGCATATTATGCTAGGGTTTCTGGATATACAAGCTATATTAAGTATTTTAAGCCAAACTGGTAAAAGTTAATGATAATCACAAGTTATATTTTCCTTTATATTTTGAAGGAATCAACTATCTCTCTTCAAAGCTATCTTTTTGTCACCCCCTTTCTTATTCCCCTTTCCATTCAGGTATAGCATTAAAATTCTCTTGGTACTGCAGGGGCAAATCTGCATGAAGGATGCTACTCAAGTACCAATTTCACCTTGAAAATAAAAGAAC
>NW_011473980.1:0-524 GCF_000754665.1 Bison bison bison
TATTTTATTGGCATATAATTGCTGATAGTAGTCTCTTATGATCCTTTGTATTTCTGTGTTGTCTGTTGTGATCTCTCCATTTTCGTTTCTAATTTTATTGATTCAGTTTTTCTCCCTCTGTTTCTTGATGAGTCTGGCTAATGGTTTGTCAATTTCATTTATCCTTTCTAAGGACCAGCTTTTGGTTTTGTTGATTTTTGCTATGGTCTCTTTTGTTTCTTTTGCATTTATTTCTGCCCTAATTTTTAAGATTTCTTTCCTTCTACTAACCCTGGGGTTCTTCATTTCTTCCTTTTCTAGTTGCTTTTAGGTGTAGAGTTAGGGTATTTATTTGACTTCTTTCTTGTTTCTTGAGGTATGCCTGTATTGCTATGAACTTTCCCCTTAGGACTGCTTTTACAGTGTCCCACAGGTTTTGGGTTGTTGTGTTTTCATTTTCATTCGTTTCTATGCCAATTTTGATTTCCTTTTTGATTTCTTCTGTGATTTGTTGCTTATTCAGCACCGTGTTGTTCAGCCTCCAT
>NW_011473981.1:0-1304 GCF_000754665.1 Bison bison bison
ACCCAATCGCACGTGCTGGGAGGGGCGGCGGCCAAGTGGTCCGGGAGCCGCGCGTTGGGGCGTAGGGGACCGTGGCTTGGAGCCCGGGAGGGCTGCGAGCCTACTCAAGCTGCTTTTCTTCTTCCATCACCTTCTCCTTTCGCTGTGCACGGGCCACGCAGTGGAACTGCAGCGGTGAAAACGACTGAAGTTGGGGTGCTGTAACCTCCTGGCAACCCTGAGGAGCGGCAGCGTGAGTTTCCCGGGTACCAGGAGGCCCTGGGAGGAGACACCTCACCCTGACTTTGTGGCAGTTTTTGCCATCCTGTAACGCAAAGGAGGGACTTGGTCCCAACCTTTCCCTTAGATCGGAGAGGTGCCCTTCCATCCTCTTGCCCTTGGAGGGGTGTGCTCTCCTCTGGAGTATCCCAGGAGACGGGCCTGGGGGAGTGGAGTTTGTATCTTTCAGCTGTTCTGGCAGTACTTCCTAGCCCTGTAAGGATTAACCAAATTGCTAGAAAACCCCCAAACAAACAAAGAAAAATCATTAACATTTTCACAGATATGCTAGAATAGAACAATTCACCGTTTATGAACAGGGCTTGAGAGCTGCAAGAAATGAACTTGTTACCTGACTACAGTTTAGTGCTTGGAGTAGGGGCCTAGGCACACTCACACTTAATAGGCAGGCCACAGATTGTCCAGAGTACACACTGGGATCACCCAATCGGAAATGGATTCTACACCTCATCGTGCAGTATTCAGAGATGCTGACTTTGCTGTTTCTGTCAGCACAACCCAAAGCCCCAGTCGACAAAAATGCATCCGAAATTTCATTCACCACAATTCTTACCAGGTCTTGCCATGGAGGACAAAAGTTAATTTAGATAAAAACGAAATAATGTAATAAATTAATGGTATAAGAGCCTTATATTTTGGATACCATTAAATTCACTCATTTTGAGTGTACACTTGTTTTTAGTAAACTTTAGTAATTGTCACCACAGTCCAGTTTTAGAGCATTTTTATCACCCCACTCCACCCCCTAAATTCACAAAAGACTATTTGTAGTTTATCTCTCCTCCCGCCTCTAGTCCTGAGCAGCCATGTAAACTGCCTTCTGTCTCTGTAGTTGCTTTTTCTGAACAGTTCATGTGAATGGAATCATACAATATGTAGTCTTTTGTGAATGACTTCTTTCACTTAACATAATGTTTTTCAGGTTCATCCATGTTGTAACATATATCAGTACATCATTGCTTTTTATGGCTAAATAGTATTCCATGGTATGGATATAGCACATTTGTTACCCATCTATTGGCCAA
>NW_011473982.1:0-699 GCF_000754665.1 Bison bison bison
AGTTCCTAGAATCCACTCCTAGGTATCCACTTTGTTTTCTCCACACAAGTCACTCTCACACTTCAAATCTCTCTTTCAACACCCTCTTATAATTCATGCATCTCTTTAAAGAGGGATTCAAGCATTTTTAACAAATCATCAGATTATATGAGACCCACCAATCAGGATAGTCTTCTTTTCTTATGATCAACTGATTTAAAACTAGTTATAATTTAAAATTATTTGCCAGCAGCTCCCAGATTAATGTGTAATTGAATGGCTAGTTGAAGATATGTGTACACTGCCGGGGACCAGCCCCGGCTGATCCAGGGTACTCGAAGGAGAGACGGCGTCGGTGAGGGTCAGGATACGATAGCTTCAATTAGATATTAATTAGAGATATAAAGAGTAACAGAATAAGGATAGCTCAGTAGGAAAATTCAGTGGAGAAAAGAGGCTGAGTAGCTTGGTTTACGCGGGGGACCAATAAAACTTCAAGACAAGAAGCTTGCACCACTTACGTAGGCTGCAGGCGTCCTTCCGTTCTCCCGAAGGAGAGGAGACACTGAGGCCTCCCCAGTCGGATCTTAGAAGCCCAGGCATAATTAGTAAGCATGGTGGGTTCCGCGCTCCAGATGGAGACTCAGCCAGAGTGAGAGAGAGAGCGACATGGGGAGACCAGTATTTCGAGAAACTGATCCCAATTCTTTATTTTCCAGT
>NW_011473983.1:0-573 GCF_000754665.1 Bison bison bison
AGGGAGATAAAAGTCCCTTGTTCTCATCAGAACCTTGGTGACATCCTGGCTTCAAGACAGGAACTGGCTCGTCAGATGGGCCGTTGATTCTCTGTTGTCAACTGTGCAAGCAGTGCCCTCTTCAGGTCATGGAAATAATTACTGAGGCACAGAAGGAACTTGGTTTAGTCAAGAAAACTGTTCTATAAGGAGTCTGTGACCATTGGAGAAAAGGGATTCAAGGATTCACTATTAGAGAAGAACTGGGAGGAGATAAAGTTTTGAGGTGTGCTTATGGGACTAATATGATTTGACCAGCTTGATATATACATGAAAGGGAAATTTGGGTGAGTGGAAAAACCAGAAAAGAAATTCAAGAGACTGAGATGCTTATGGGTTGGTAAGGACAATAGACGGACTGGAATAGAGGTATATTTTGAGAAGAAGTAGGAATGAGGTTTAAATAATGAGGATGAGCAGATTCAGGGACAGGGATAATGATATTAATAAAAATTGAGACTTGGTAAGTAAGGATACGATCATACATCTACAGAGACTGGATTTTCATAAATACGATCTATTTCACTAGCTTTT
>NW_011473984.1:0-859 GCF_000754665.1 Bison bison bison
CATTTTATAGTTTTGATTTTGAATGAAGCAGTTATAAACAGCTACACCATGCAATTTTAAAAGCAACTCCCTAATATTGTTAGAGTTTATTTTTAATCATCACAATAATAATTATAATGGTCATAAAATAATAAGTAGGTTATATTTATCAGATTCCTATTATATGCCAGGCACTGTGGAAGGACACAGTAATGATTCTTACTGTTGATCTTAGAGCCAGTCCATGGGTAAATCATAATCAGTCAGTTTTGCAGATGAGGAAGTTGAAGTAAAAGGATTTTAAAAAGTAGAAAACAATTGTGGGGCACTTTAGTTTCACAGCACTTTCCCATTGCCATTACTGTACCGTTTTGCATTGCAGTTATCTCCCATCATTCTATTTGTTTTTATTGTTGGTGGTGTTCATGGTGTGAGTTAAAAATTTTAAATTGTGTGTTGCTGTAAATATAAGTTTTCAAATGCATTAGCATTTGAAACAACCATTTAGTAGGCCATTCTTTCATCAGCCAGTATTATGATATAAAAAATTCTAATGTAACAGGTGTTGTACTTTATACTCAAATAATAACATATGATGAGTTTAGTTTATTTTTAGTCTTATCTTCTCTCAGAGGGCCAATGGTTCTTCCACTTAAAATGTCAATTAAAGTTTTTGAGTTTAAAAAAGATATTTGCTGTGGTGTCATATTTTCTGTCAATTGGAAACTGATATTCTCTGCCAGGAAATTTCTTTCTTCCACAGGTCTCTGCCACTAACTGTCACCTCTCTACAAACCCCTCATCACAGTGAGCATTGAAGGGGAAGCTGACATGGCCCTGCTTTCAAGAACTGGATGGGCCTCTTTTCTAAGTCTGTAAC
>NW_011473985.1:0-707 GCF_000754665.1 Bison bison bison
TGGTGAGAGGATTTCAGGGTTGAGCACCAAGAAGAGCAGACATCCTAAACGATGCTTGAGAGAATCCTGTCCAATGAAGAATAGGCTTCATGTCCTGTCTATCCCACAAAAGATTCTTCTTGTTGAAAAGGTTATCTCAACCTAGACCCCAACACCATTTCCTATACAAAAATAAGTCATTCTTACTCACTTTTAATATACACTAAATTTTTCAGTGCACCACCACAAAAGATCCCACATGTCACAACTGAGACCAGACAGAGCCAAATACACTAATTGATGGTATTTAGATGATCCAGGTGTAATCAAAATTCATCAAGCTGGGCACAAGATGACCACACTTTGACAAATCTTACAGTATCCAAAGTTGACCTCATTTTTCAAAAAGAAGTTCAATTTTAACACCCCAGTTTAAAAAGTTAGTAGCTGCAAACAAAAGCCGCTGAGGTCAGACAGATTTGAGTTTAGATCTCATTGCCAGCATTTTCTACATAGTAAGAAAATTACTCAGCCTATCTGAGCCTCCATGTTCTCACGTGTAAAATGAGAATAATAATTCATGAGAGGGCTCCAGACATAACATATGTAGAAGTGCTAGCATTGCTCTTAGGCTTCTCCAGGAATTTCACACTCCATTAGCTCTGACTTCCCCAAAGCAGGGCTTGTGTCAGCGACGTTCATGTCCCCCTCTGCCCCCTCCCGAGCCC
>NW_011473986.1:0-516 GCF_000754665.1 Bison bison bison
TCATGCATTATGCATCATTGAAACCCTAACATCTCTTCCACTGTTAGCAAAATCTATGGCTGAGAGGAGGTGTTTAGCTAAAATTTGTTGATGAAAACTATTTTGCTACCTCAAGCCTAGAAGTACTCTAAGATAATATGCTATGTTACCCAGTGTAGGTTATCCTTCTTTCCTGGCAAGAGGAGAAAAGTCACAAATTCAGAAATTATTCTAACTCTTTGCTAATCTACTACCTATTAAGTTCCTATCAGGTGCCAGACATGGCAGTAAAGTATCTCATTTAGCTTTCACCACAATTACTTTTGGCTTCTCTAGTGGCTCACGGAGAAGGCAATGGCAACCCACTCCAGTACTCTTGCCTGAAAAATCCCGTGGATGGAGGAGCCTGGTGGGCTGCAGTCCATGGGGTCGCTAAGAATCGGACATGACTGAATGACTTCACTTTCACTTTTCACTTTCATGCATTTGAGAAGGAAATGGCAACCCACTCCAGTGTTCTTGCCTGGGGAATCCCAG
>NW_011473987.1:0-648 GCF_000754665.1 Bison bison bison
ATTCCTCGTACACTGGCTAGTTTGGGGTAAATGCACTCAATTGTGGTGGAAGGTATTGACAAGCCCAAATGAATCCATAGTACCAAGTCATTTTCCAGTTCACCTTTATAATAAAGGTAGCTTTTGATCTCCATCTGCCTTATTTCTACATCTACTTTTCAGATGACTAGAAATTTGGATGAAGGAACACAGGTTGTTAATTAATGATCACACCTAAAATCCCATCACAGCTTAAGCCACAGAGTAAAATGCTTTAATTTCCACCATAAGGGATTTAAGAGACTATAGGAAGTACAAAATGGCATGAACAACATGACTTTTGGATTCTATTTAATGTGTTGAGTAAACTATAATCAAATGACACACATAGGTGAAAACAGCTGGTTTGCCTTTATATAAAGACTAAAATTGTATTCAGGCTTGTGACCAGCCCCATCCCTTCATAAAGAAATAGGTGAGAAGGGAACAGCAAGCAGGGGGACTTTCAGAGACTGCATGCAATTTGGTTACATCTTTGCAATTGGGCAGTAAAAGGAATCCAGCAATTACCAGATGCTTTTAAGGAACTCAGACCAGAGAGAGGTCAACTGATTTATCAAATATTCAGAGAAAAGACATTAAGACATTAATATTTTTAATGTTTAAAAA
>NW_011473987.1:5146-5436 GCF_000754665.1 Bison bison bison
TATTGAATCTAATTTATGTACATTTTTCTATCTCTTTAAATAAATATTTTATTCAAGGTCATTCTTTCAAATTTAAAGCTACAAGCCATGGCTTTAATCACATTCCATAATCAGAAAAAGAGAATAAAGTAAGAAATTAAAGTTGGCAGAAATGAAAATTACAGTTACTACAATTTTTCTTTCCTCACTGATGACATAACCTGAATCTATTCTTATAAATCCATTAATGACCATAACTACTGTCATTTGCAGAAAACTACTATGTAAAGAGGACAAAAATAACACTCGTT
>NW_011473988.1:0-533 GCF_000754665.1 Bison bison bison
CGTCCAGCACGTGGCGGTGGGGCTGGGTCAGGCCCGCCAGAGTCTGCTCCATCGTCCGGCTGTCGATGTTGACCCAGCGGGCGGCGCCGGGGGCCAGGAACTGCCTGTGCGGGGGCGGGGAGCCTGGCAGATCAGGCCCGCGGGGCTGCCCACAGCTGCCACCCCAGCCCGCAGCACTCACTGGTACACTGCGTCCACCAGGGCAGGGACCTGGGCCTGGCCTCCATGGCGCAGCTCCTCACAGGCCTCCCAGAAGCTGAGGTTCTCGGCTGGGGGTCCAGGCACCAAGTCAGGCCCACCACAGGCTGCTGGGCATCTGGGGTCGGGGCTCAACCAGGCAGCAGGGTGGGGGCTTCTCACCACTGAACTCTTTCCCGAGAAAGTCCATGAAGTGGGCCCGTCCCACGGGGTCTTCCAGGAGCTCCCGGAAGCTGAAGGCCCACTGCTCCACACGGAGCCTGGTGGGCACGGCCGCGCTGGTGAAGGGCGGGCAGGTCAAGAGTGTGAGGAATGGGGTGGGCACTCCTGCACCC
>NW_011473989.1:0-528 GCF_000754665.1 Bison bison bison
GAGCAAGCTCAGGGAGTTGATGATGGACAGGGAAGCTTTGTGTGCTGCCGTCCATAGGGTCCCAAAGAGTCAGACACGACTGAGCGACTGAACTGAACTGATTGCAACAAAAAGAATAGAATAACTAGGAATAAATCTACATAAAGAAACAACAGACCTGTATACAGAAAACTATAAAACACTGATGAAAGAAATAAAAAATGACACAAATAGGTGGATAGATATACCGTGTTTTTGTATTGGAAGAATTACTGTAGTGAAAATGATTATACTACCCAAATCTCAAAAATTCCCATTACAAGAAAAATTCTGTAAATATGGTGATGGATGGAAGCTAAACTTATTGTGGGGATCATTCCACAACACATACAAATAGCAAATCTTTTTGCTACATGCCTGAAATTAATACTATATGTTAATTATAGTTCAATAAAAAGGAAAAATATGAAAAGCTCTATTTAAAAAAAAAAAAAAAAGATCTTCACTACCCAGATAATCACGATGGTGTGATCACTCACCTAGAGCCAG
>NW_011473990.1:0-597 GCF_000754665.1 Bison bison bison
AAAGTAATGTCTCTGCTTTTGAATATGCTATCTAGGTTGGTCATAACTTTCCTTTCAAGGAGTAAGCATCTTCTAATTTCATGGCTGCAGTCATCATCTGTAGTGATTTTGGAGCCCAGAAAAATAAAGTCTGACACTGTTTCCCCTGTTTCCCCATCTATTTCCCATGAAGTGGTGGGAAAGAATCAGCCATAGATATACATATATCCCCTCCCTTTTGAACTGCCCTCCCGTCTCCCTCCCCATTCCACCCCTCTAGGTTGATACAGAGCCCTTGTTTGTGTTTCCTGAACCACACAGCAAATTCCCATTAGCTATGTATTTAACATATGGCAATGTAAGTTTCCATATTACTCTTTCCATACATCTCATCCTCTCCTTCCCTCTTCCCATGTCCATAAGTCTATTCTCTATGTCTCTTTCTCCATTGCTGCTCTGTAAACAAATTTTTCAGTACCATTTTTCTAGATTCCATATATATGCGTTGCTGCTAAGTCGCTTCAGTCATGTTCGACTCTGTGTGACCCCATAGACGGCAGCCGAAGAGGCTCCCTTGTCCCTGGGATTCTCCAGGCAAGAATACTGGAGGGGGTTGCC
>NW_011473991.1:0-555 GCF_000754665.1 Bison bison bison
GGTATGACCTAAATCAAATCCCTTATGACAACACAGTGGAAGTGAGAAATAGACTTAAGGGACTAGATATTTTAGCAGAGTGCCTGATGAACTATGGACGGAGGTTTGTGACACTGTACTGGAGACAGGGATCAAGACCCTCCCCAAGAAAAAGAAATGCAAAAAGGCAAAATGGCTGTCTGAGGAAGCCTTACAAATAGCTGTGAAAAGAAGAGAAGCACACAGCAAAGGAGAAAAGGAAAGATATTCCCATTTGAATGCAGAGTTCCAAAGAATAGCAAGGAGAAAGCCTTCCTCAGTGATCAATGCAAAGAAATAGAGGAAAACAACACAATGCGAACACTAGAGATCTCTTCAAGAAAATTAGACATGTCGAGGGAACATTTCACACAAAGCTGGGCTCGATAAAGGACAGAAATAGTACGGACCGAACGGAAGCAGAAGATATTAAGAAGAAGTGGCAAGAAGAACTGTACAAAAAAGATCTTCACGACCAAGATAACCACGATGGTGTGATCACTCATCTAGAGCCAGACATCCTGGAATGGGAAGTCA
>NW_011473992.1:0-570 GCF_000754665.1 Bison bison bison
CTGTTTCTTGGAGATGGTCTTGATCCCTGTCTCCTGTACAATGTCACAAACCTCCATCCACAGCAAACTCTAATGATATCAAATATGGAGAAACTGAGAGTGAAATGGTGGTTTCTAGAGGTGTGGAGGTGGGGAAATAAGATGTAAGTCAGAGTACAAAGTTGCAAGATTACTAACTCTGGGGGTCTAGTTTACAACATGATGGCTGCAGTTAATAACACTGGACTGAATACTGGAAATTTGCTAAGAGGTTAGCTTTCACCACAATAAAAGTTTAACAATTCCAGGGTGGTTAAATGAACATGTTGATTAGCTTGACTATTACAACCATTATACTATGTACCTGCATACCAGATCATGTTGTACACCTTAAATATACACACACAATTTTAATTTAAAATTTAAAAATCAGGAATTCTCTGGTGGTCCAATGGTTATGAATCTGCCTTGTAATGCAGGGGACGCAGGTTCAATCCCTTGTCAGGGAACTAGAATCCACATACCATGAAGCAACTAAGCCAGCACGCCATAACTACTGAGCCTCCATGCTCTGGAATCTACAAGCCACAA
>NW_011473993.1:0-706 GCF_000754665.1 Bison bison bison
GCTGGCTAGCCTCCCTTTTTTTACTCTCTGCTGGTTTATTGCGGTTGTTGAACCAAGACCTTGGCCTCACAAGGAAAAGTAGCGAGATTTCTTTCTCCTACTTCTTACAACCCAGAAGCTGGGGTACTATTTCAGATTTGAGTAACCTGAATCTGGCATGGGATGGCAAAACCACAGAAATAATGGAAGAATACAGACTGCTATACTTCAGTTACTGCCAAATCCTGAAAAAACAAACAAACAAACAGTTCATCTCTTTAACTGAAAGTCTACTCTCTAAGCTCTCTTGTAACACTGACTTTGTGAAACAGAACTATTCCTTTGTGAGTGCAAAAGGAGTAAGGTGGAAACTGAAAAATGACTTATTGAGAACTAGCATTTACCAAACAGCAAGTGATAAGAAAGACAGTAGAAAAACATTGCATTCAACTGTATATAACACTGATATACAATTAAAGATGGTCACTGAAACAAAACAAAAATAATACCATCACAGTACCATCAAGAACAACAAAAATAACTTCTGTGTAAGTGTTCATCATGTTCATGATTCATATAATTTGGGGTGTTATGTTTAGTGGTTTAAAATTTAAATATAAAAAGTATATGTAAGAGTGGGCAGTCCTAAGATGGCGGAGGAATAGGAAGGGGAGACCACTTTCTCCCCCACAAATTCATCAAAAGAACATTTGAACGTTGAGTAAAT
>NW_011473994.1:0-554 GCF_000754665.1 Bison bison bison
TAGCAAAGTCTTGAGTATTACTGAATTGAAGAATCATAATTTTCTTTCTTAACTAATGTGGTCTGAGGACTTGGCCCTTCTTTATTACTTCAAGGGAGAAATAGGCCTATTTTCTTATTAAGGGATTAGCTCCTTGCTGATCAACTCACATTATGGTTGAAAAGGAGACAAATGAGTCAAAGGAGGGGAGGGACACTGCAAGGGGCAGCTAGAAGAAGGGGACAAGGAGGAAGACCATTCCTTTCCAGACAGGGCACCCAGAATTGACCCCAAAGTGGGCCATATAGTGGATATGGTAAAGCCTGTGCCATCCACAGTACTTTTAAGAGCCATTTAATATTCCCCAGTCTGGAGGAAGCACAAGCTGGAATCAAGATTGCCAGGAGAAATATCAATAACCTCAGATATGCAGATGACACCACCCTCATGGCAGAAAGCGGAGAAGAACTAAAGAGCCTCTTGATGAAAGTGAAAGAGGAGAGTGGAAAAGTTGGCTTAAAGCTCAACATTCAGAAAACTAAGATGATGGCATCTGGTCCCATCACTTCATGGGA
>NW_011473995.1:0-106 GCF_000754665.1 Bison bison bison
GGAGCAGCCTAAATGTCCATCAACAGATGAACAAATAAAGAAGATGTGGTACATATACACAATGAATATTACTCAGCCATTAAAAAGAATGAAATAATGCCATTTG
>NW_011473995.1:4340-5137 GCF_000754665.1 Bison bison bison
ATAATTTTCATTTTGCATTAGCTGAATTTGAGATGCAGGCCAAGCACCCAAGTAAAGATGTTTAGAAGATTTGAAAAGTCAGTTCTGAAATTTGGAAGAATTTTCAGAGTGAGAAATAAAGAATTGAAAAGGCATCTGTATTAGTTTCCTACTACTGCTATTACAAGTCACCATGACCTTAGTGGCTCAAAACAACACAAATTTATTCTTTTCAGAGTTTGGGAGGTCAAAAGTTCTGAAGTGGCAACGCACTCCAGTATTCTTGCCTGGAAAATCCCGTGGACAGAGGAGACTGACAGGCTACAATCCATGGAGCCGCAGAGAGTTGAACACAACTTAGCGACTAAACAGCAAAACAGCAGGCGGGGCTCTATTCCTTCTGGCAGCTCCAGAAAAGAATCTGTTTCCATTCCTTTTCTATAAGCAGAGGATACTCACTTTCCTTGGCTATGGCCCCTACCACCATCTTCAAAGCCAACAATGTACCACCTTCAAATCTCTCTGTCTCTTACTTTTGTTCTAGCTCTCTCTTTTTCACTCTCTCTGATTTCTGCTTCCATCATCACATCTCCTGCTCTGACTCTGACTCTCCTGCTTCCTTTTTATAAGTACCTTTGTGATTATGTTGGACACTACTCAGATAATTCAAGAATAATTTCTCCATTTAAATATCCTAAACAAAACCACATCTGCACATTTCCCCTTGTCATGTAATGTGATATACTTGCAGGTTCTGAGGATTATGATGTGGACATCTTGGGGGGAGCAATATTCTGTCTACCACAGAAGTCAGTAAA
>NW_011473995.1:8940-9692 GCF_000754665.1 Bison bison bison
CCAAAGATGGAGAAGCTCTATATAGTCAGACAAAAACAAGATCAGGAGCTGACTGTGGCTCAGATCATGAACTCCTTATTGCCAAATTCAGACTTAAATTGAAGAAAGTAGGGAAAACCACTAGACCATTCAGGCATGACCTAAATCAAATCCCTTATGATTATACAGTGGAAGTGAGAAATAGATTTAAGAGCCTAGATCTGATAGATAGAGTGCCTGATGAACTATGGACTGAGGTTCGTGACATTGTACAGGAGACAGGGATCAAAACCATCCCCATGGAAAAGAAATGCAAAAAAGCAAAATGGCTCTCTGGGGAGACATTACAAATAGCTGTGAAAAGAAGAGAAGCAAAAAACAAAGGAGAAAAAGAAAGATATAAGCATCTGAATGCAGAGTTCCAAAGAATAGCAAGAAGAGAAGAAAGACTTCTTCAGCGATCAATGCAAAGAAATAGAGGAAAACAACAGAATGGGAAAGACTAGAGATCTCTTCAAGAAAATTAGAGATACCAAGGGAACGTTTCATGCAAAGATGGGCTGATAAAGGACAGAAATGATATGGATCTAACAGAAGCAGAAGATATTAAGAAGAGATGGCAAGAATACACAGAAGAACTATACAAAAAAGAGCTTCACAACCCAGATCATCATGATGGTGTGATAACTGACCTAGAGCCGGACATCCTGGAATGTGAAGTTAAGTGGGCCTTGGGAAGCATCACTACGAACAAAGCTAGTGGAGGTGATGGA
>NW_011473996.1:0-604 GCF_000754665.1 Bison bison bison
CCAAACACACACACTTACTAATTAAAAACAGTTCTACTTCATTCCAAGCCAGACGCAAAGCCAGCAAGCAGTCTGTGGTAGTATATTCTAACCCCTACAGAGAATAAACAGCAATCTGAAAATCAACATCTCTAGTCTCTATCTTTGAATTCCATACATATTTGTATTTCAAACTCAGTATAGCCCAAACTTATATTTTTGTTCTAGAACTTGTCTTCTTTCTTTTGCACTCCATACCCGATTCCTAAAAAACAAATAAAACCACCTTTTGTTTACTCTCATTCTAGAAATAATACAGAGTAGTTATACAAAATATAGAAGATTCAGATGAGCAAATATGAATTAAAAAACATAAGCCTGCTATCCAGATATAAACCACTTTACCTTCCCATATCTTGATTAATGCCATCACCATTCACCCAGCCACCCAAGCTAGAAATCTGACTCCTGTTTCTCCCTTAAACACCACATTCAACCACTTTCTAAATACTATCAATACTACAATTGAGAGCTTCCCTGGTGGTTCAGTGGTAAAGAATCCGCCTGCCTATGCAGGAGACACAGTCCAATCCCTATCTGGTAAGACCCCACATGCTGCAGAGCA
>NW_011473997.1:0-606 GCF_000754665.1 Bison bison bison
CATTTCGATATTTGGCAAAACTAATACAATATTGTAAAGTTTAAAAATAAAATAAAATTAAAAAAAAAATCTCTGGAGAACTCTGTATCAAATAGATGTAACAAAGGCTACTACCCTAACTGAAATGACAAGCCCTACACTGCATGTGGGACAGAGCATGGAACTGGGCGGGGTGGAGGGGAAGGCAGAAATGCAGCAACCTTTTGAATGGATGAAACTAGAAATCCTGAGTGGTCTGGTGCCAGCAAATGTTACTACCACTCTTATAAACACAAGGAGACTGGGGTCCAAAGAGCAGCAAGACTGCGGCTCCATACACTGTGCCTAGATGAACTGTCTTGCAGAGTTCCTTCTTCCAGTTTTTGCAAAGGTGAACATCCCCTATCTCTCAAAAAAGACAGAAAAGAGTAACCTGGCATCATCACAGAGTCTCCAGAAGCTGCCAAAGCTACTAGGACTAGGCGGATGGAGGATGCCTCTCCAGGGTATGTGAAATGGAAGGACTGGCCTTGCCCGGCTGCTCACACCCACGCGGCTGCGCTCAGAACTTCAGTCCATCAGAAGATGATCTGCCAACCACATTAAGGTGACCCCACGGAAATGCTC
>NW_011473998.1:0-555 GCF_000754665.1 Bison bison bison
GGTTTTGATTTGCATTTCTCTGATAATGCATGATGTTGAGCATCTTTTCATGTGTTTGTTAGCCATCTGCATGTCCTCTTTGGAGAAATGTTTGTTTAGTTCTCTGGCCCATTTTTTGATTGGGTCATTTATTTTTCTGGTATTGAGCTGCATGAACTGTTTGTATATTTTGGAAGTTTATTCTTTGTCCATTGTTTTGTTTGCTACTATTTTCTCCCATTCTGCAGGCCATCTTTTCACCTTGCTTATAGTTTCCTTTGTTGTGTAAAAGCTTTTAAGTTTAATTAGGATTCATTTGTTTATTTTTGCTTTTATTTCCATTACTCTGGGGTGTGGGTCATAGAGGACCTTGCTGTGATTTATGTCAGAGAGTGTTCTAACTAGTTTTCCTCTAGGAGTTTTATAGTTTCTGGTCCTACATTTAGATCTGTAGTGCATTTTGAGTTTATTTTTGTGTATGGTGTTAGTAAGTGTTCTAGTTTCATTCTTTTACAGGTGGCTGACCAGTTTTCCCAGCACCACTTGTTAAGAGATTGTCTTTTTTCCATTGTATAT
>NW_011473999.1:0-507 GCF_000754665.1 Bison bison bison
CCCATCGACCAAGGAGCTTAGTGGGCTGCAGTCCATGGGGTTGCAAAGTCAGCAATGACTGAAAGACGAACACTTCCACTTTTTCAAGATGCTGTAACAAAAAATGTAGAGTGCCTCAAGGATGAACACAACTTATTTTTCAGATAATTTCCAAAGTGGGTATCCCTGGGACTTCCCTGGTGGTCCAGTGGTTAAGACTCCACATTTCCAATGTGAGAGATGTGGGTTTGATTCCTGATCTGAGCCTTCCCTGGTGGCTCAGTTGGTAAAGAATCTGCCTGCAGTGTGTGAGACCCGGGTTCAATCCCTGGGTCGGGAAGATCCCCTGGAGAAGGAAATGGCTACTCACTCCAATATTCTTGCCTGGAGAATTCCATGGACAAAGGAGCCTGGTGGGCTACAGTCCATGAGGTTGCAAAGAGTTGGACATGTCTGAGCAACTAATATTTTCACTAGGAATTATGGTCCCACATGCCACAGGCTTGACTGAAAAAAAAAAAAAAAAAA
>NW_011474000.1:0-643 GCF_000754665.1 Bison bison bison
TCAAAGGCTTTCTCTGCATCTATTGAGATAATCATATGGTTTTTATTTTTCAATTTGTTAATGTGATGTGTTACATTGATTGATTTGCAGATATTGAAGAATACTTGCATCGCTGGGGTAAAGCCCACTTGGTCATGGTATATGATCTTTTTAATGTGTTGTTGGATTCTGATTGCTAGAATTTTGTTAAGGATTTTTGCATCTATGTTCATCAGCGATATTGGCCTGTAGTTTCTTTTTTTGTGGGATCTTTGTCAGGTTTTGGTATTAGGGTGATGGTGGCCTCATAGAATGAGTTTGAAAGTTTACTTTCCTCTGCAATTTTCTGGAAGAGTTTGAGTAGGGTAGGTGTTAGCCTTTCTCCAAATTTTTGGTAGAATTCAGCTGTGAAGCCATGTGGACCTGGGCTTTTGTTTGCTGGAAGATTTCTGATTATAGTTTCAATATCCATGCTTGTGATGTGTCTGTTAAGATTTTCTATTTCTTCTTGGTCCAGTTTTGGAAAGTTGTACTTTTCTATGAATTTGTCCATTTCTTCCACATTGCCATTTTATTGGCATATAATTGCTGATAGTAGTCTCTTATGATCCTTTATATTTCTGTGTTGTCTGTTGTGATCTCTCCATTTTCATTTCTAATTTTA
>NW_011474001.1:0-663 GCF_000754665.1 Bison bison bison
AAAAAGAAGAAGAACTAAAAAGCCTCTTGAAGAAGGTGAAAGAGGAGAGTGAATAAGCTGGCATAAAACTCAACATTCAAAAAGCTAAGATGATGACATCAGGTCCCATCACTTCATAACAAATAGATACGAAAACAATGGAAACAGTGACAATTTTATTTTCTTGGGCTCCAAAATCACTGTGGATGGTGACTGCAACAATGAAATTAAAAGACACTTGCTCCTTGGAAGAAAAACTATTACAAATCTAGACAGTGTATTAAAAAGCAGAGACATTACTTTGACAACAAAGATCTGTATAGTCAAAGCTTTGGTTTTTCCAGTAGTTATGTAGGGATGTGAGAGCTAGATAATACAAAAGGCTGATCACTTTTGAACTGTGGTGCTAGAGAAGACTCTTGAGAGTCCCTTGGACAGCAAAGAGATCAAACCAGTCAATCCTAAAGGAAAAGGAAATAAACCCTGAATAGTCATTGGAAGGACTAACACTGAAGCTCCAATAGTTTGGCCACCTGATGTTAAGAGCCAACTCATTGGAAAAGACCCTGATGCTGGGAAAGACTGAGGGCAAGAGGAGAATGGGGCAACAGTGGGTGAGACAGTTCAATGGCATCATTGGCTAATGGACATGAGTTTGAGCAAACTCTGGGAGATAGTAAAGGA
>NW_011474002.1:0-576 GCF_000754665.1 Bison bison bison
AACCTCAAACATGCAGATGACACCACCCTTATGGCAGAAAGTGAAGAGGAACTCAAAAGCCTCTTGATGAAAGTGAAAGTGGAGAGTGAAAAAGTTGGCTTAAAGCTCAACATTCAGAAAACGAAGATCATTGCATCTGGTCCCATCACTTCATGGCAAATAGATGGGGAAACAGTGGAAACAGTGTCAGACTTTATTTTTCTGGGCTCCAAAATCACTGCAGATGGTGACTGCAGCCACGAAATTAAAAGACGCTTACTCCAGGTGGTATAGTGGTAAAGAATCTGCTTTCCAATGCTCGAAGCACAGGTTAGATCTCTGGGTTGGGAAGATCCCCTGGAGAAGTAAGTGGCAGCCCAGTGCAGGATCCTTGCCTAGGAAATCTTATGGGCAGAGGAGCCTGGTGTGCTATAGTCCATGAGGTCCCAAAAGGGTCGGACATGACCTAGTAACTAAACAACACTGTGCTCATGTTCAGTCATGTCCAATTCTTTGTACTCCTATGGACTGTAGCCCACCAGGCTTCTCTGTCCGTAGGGTTTTCCAGGCAAGAATACTGAGTGAGCTGCCATTTCC
>NW_011474003.1:0-678 GCF_000754665.1 Bison bison bison
AGTATCCCTTGGAAAGTGAGAGGGGAATGGAAATGGGATGAAAGTTAAGGGGCAAAGTAAATATACCTAAATATTAACAACATCTAACTCTGAGTGGTAGGTGCTCAAATAGTTCTATCTCCTGCCAGGTTGTTAGCAGGGGCACCAGGCATGGAGGACCTCAGCACCTTTTCTATTGTCTCCAAAACTTAGTGTGACCAGATCAGGGTTGTGGGAAAATCTGGAACCAGGAGAGTTTTTATAGCCAGGTGACTCACCTGAAGGTGTCTTCCTCCTCTAAACCCCCAAACTCCTTCTTCACTGCAAAACCAATTAAGCTCTGCTGGTTGGCCAAGTTTGGAGGGAGTCCAGAACTGGTGCTAGAACCAAGGACCCAATGCCACTGGTGTCGATGCATCCAACAGAAGGATCCAGTTTTAGGCTGTTTCTCTCTGGAGTCAAAGTATCATCATTGTTGGTAGCCCAGTCCAACATAGCAGTCACAGTAGGGCAGACCCAAACTCTTTGTCCCCTAAGTGACTTGCCAATCTCCAGGGGTGGAGAAACAGGGACTTTAGTAAACACCAACAGATCTTCAGTTCAGTTCAGTTCAGTTGCTCAGTCGTGTCTGACTCTTTGCAACCCAATGAATCACAGCACGCCAGGCCTCCCTGTCCATCACCAACTCCCGGAGTTCAC
>NW_011474003.1:4997-5293 GCF_000754665.1 Bison bison bison
AACGTATTGCAACTCGTCCCTTTCCTAAATGGTTATTTCTGTTCGTGGTTTCTCAGTGATTTTAGGGATCTTTATGGTCAAAATTCTTTCCCTAAAAGTTTCATTGGCCTTTTCCATTTTCATTCTCCCATCTATATTTAGGTATCATCCAGAGATTTTTATATGGGGTATAGCAACCGATAAAAAACAGTGTGGTCTTCCCAGGTGGCTCAGCAGAAAAGAATCCGCCTGCAACGCAAGAGTCGCAGGAGAGGCAGGTTCCATCCCTGGGTCATAAATATCCCCGGGAAGAGGGC
>NW_011474004.1:0-589 GCF_000754665.1 Bison bison bison
TGGAGAAGGAAATGGCAACCCACCCCAGTATTCTTGCCTGGAGAATTCCATGGACAGAGGAGCCTGGAGGGCTATAGTCCATGGGGTTGCAAAGAGTCAGACACGACTGAAGGGACTTAGCACGCTCGCACAGTCATCAAGGAGAATGACACTGATTTTAACAAGGTTGGGAGGCATAGGTGTGAGTGAGTAGGACTGTTTAAAAAAACTCTGCAGGTAGATGAGAACTACTGTAGGCTGAAGTCTTTTTAAACTTATTTATGAGACTGATTTAATCACAGATCAATAGGAGTAGGATACTAGATAGATACACGATTGGTGAATTTAAAACCACAGATCAATTCAGATAAGTTTAGTAATGATTCCAGGCTTCAGTTTGAAATTTTACTTGAAAGTCAAATTTCGAACTGTGGTGCTGGAGAAGCCTCTGGAGAATCTCTCGGACAGGAAGGAGATCAAACCAGTCAGTCCTAAAGAATCAACCCTGAATAGTCATTGGAAGGACTGATGCTGAAGCTCTAATACTTTGGCCACCTGATGGGAAGAACTGACTCACTGGAAAAGACCCTGATGCTGGGAAAGACTGAAG
>NW_011474005.1:0-539 GCF_000754665.1 Bison bison bison
CTGACTTCCTTCCAGGGACCTTTCACAAACTCACCATCTGGGCTGAGACTCTTTTGGGCAGCTCAGGGTGCCCATGTGAATACACTGTATGCAGAGTTAGAATGTGAGAATGAGTACACAGACCATCAGAGAGTATGCTGCAGTTGGCTTGCACTATTTGGAAAAGGAAATGGCAATGCATTCCAGTATTTTCATGGAAAATACCATGAACATTGGAGCCTGCCAGCCTACAGTCCATAAGGTTACAAAGAGTCAGACACGACTGAGTGACCTCATTTCCTTTCATTTTATTTTAAAATTTATTTTACTGGTTCTATTTTTAATCTCATCATATACATATTTTATTGAAATGTAGTTGACTTACAATATTTCAGGTTCACAGCAAGGTGATTTTCAATTATACAAATACACACACATTATTTTTCAGATTATTTTCCATTTTAGGTTATTACAAGATATTTTCCCCATGCTATACAGTAAATCTTTGCTGCTTGTTGCATATCTTTTTTTTTTTTAATTAGAAATCTAGCATTGTATTC
>NW_011474006.1:0-612 GCF_000754665.1 Bison bison bison
ATATTCATCTTGTCCTTCTTAAAGGAATTCTTCCCCTTCATCCTCCTCCCCATCTTCCTATTCATCTAGCTGTTTTTCCTGAGTGCTCTGTAATTCTTTTCTTTAATAAGGGCATACTTAGTATGCCAATCTTTATAAATCTGAATCATGCACTTGTATGCCTCTTATTATCACACCATTTCGTATCGTGACTTTGAGGGCTTCTATTTCTGTGGTGGGATCCTTTTTGTCATCATAAGGATCAGGGGGATGGAATGTGAAAAAGTACAGGGAAAGAAGAGTTACAAACAGAACGACATCCCTTTGTACGACCGAGGCCTGCTACAGACTTGAGAAGTTTTGGAACAGGCTCAGGTGATGGGAAGGAAGGATGACAGATGCCCTCACACCAGGGTGATGGTTTGGGAAATGTTTCAACCACATCTTCAATGTTACTATCAGAATTATTGTCCTCAGAGAAAGCTATACTCTCTGGTCTCAAAATGCCACATTTTGCATCTACTATAGTGAAAACAGGAGAGAGTACATGAGAACATGTGTCATTTCAAATCAAGGAATAACACCAGGAGGACAGTCTTCAAATAACTTACTGTTTCTCTTGGATTGCTGAGA
>NW_011474007.1:0-586 GCF_000754665.1 Bison bison bison
CACCAGGGTGATGGTTTGGGAAATGTTTCAACCACATCTTCAATGTTACTATCAGAATTATTGTCCTCAGAGAAAGCTATACTCTCTGGTCTCAAAATGCCACATTTTGCATCTACTATAGTGAAAACAGGAGAGAGTACATGAGAACATGTGTCATTTCAAATCAAGGAATAACACCAGGAGGACAGTCTTCAAATAACTTACTGTTTCTCTTGGATTGCTGAGAAGCCTTCATTAGCTTCATTAACTTTGGTTTCAGGACATGCTGGAAAAGAAAATAAGAGCTTGAAGAATATAACAAGTATCAACCTGAAAAAAAGAATTATAACATCCCCCATTCCTCTATCATCTAACACAAAGAGCACAGGCTCTGGAGTCATTCAGAGGTGGATTCAAATCCCATTTCTGCCACTGACTGACCTGCTCATGGGGAAAGGATGATGACAGATGACATCAGAAGCCCCAGATGCTCCTCTCTTTACCCTTAATTGACTGCAATACAAATACTAGGACACCCACTAGATTACTTTCTCTACCAAAATGTTCTAGAGTAATAATTTATCCCCGGTAGTTTAGAGCACTATTG
>NW_011474008.1:0-755 GCF_000754665.1 Bison bison bison
ATGTATCTTCAAAAAACCAGGATGCCTAGGATTCCCACAGAGGAATATGCATGCACACACTCAAACAATTAACATACAATGCAAATAACACAAATTTGTGATCTATCCTTAAGAAGTTCTGCAGCTACAAGAAATAGTAATCCAGAAATAAAAGAACAATACTAACTCCCTCCCCCAAACCAAACCCTAAAGATATATATAACATGATTAAAGGCACTAAAGGGAATAGAAGTTACAAGAAGAAAAATAAAGAAAATAACTACAATAATTATAAAACTTCAATAAAGAAAAATAAGGTCACTAAATTTAAAAACTAAATTGATTCAGAATTGAGATAGAAAATACTACAGAGTGATTAAGAGACATAGAAGTGTGAATGACACACCTGACAAGCATTCCAAAAGAAGAGAATAGAAAATATAAAGAAACAATATGAAAATAAGGAAGGATTTTCCAGAATGTAAGGAAGACATGAATCCTCAGATTGAAAGATTAAAGCCGAGATTCCTTAAAAAACTGGAAATAGAACTGCCTTATGACCCAGGAATCCCACTGCTGGGCATACACACGGAGGAAACCAGAACTGAAAGAGACACATGTACCCCAATGCTCATCGCAGAACTGTTTGTAATAGCCAGGACATGGAAGCAACCTAGATGTCCATCAGCAGATGAATGGATAAGAAAGCTGTGGTACATATACACAATGGAGTATTACTCAGCCAATTAAAAAGAATACATTTGAATCAGTTCTAA
>NW_011474009.1:0-564 GCF_000754665.1 Bison bison bison
ACCCCATTGAGAGGGCACCTGAGGCCTCCGTGAACAGAACAAGTCCCATGTCAGGGGCTTTATTGGCTTTCTGCGTAAACCAAAAAATATCAACCTCTTTCTCTCCTTTACTTTCTTATCATCGACTCCAGACCACCAAGTTCCAGTCCATTAAAGGACCTCAACACTTCCCCAGTAACATATTGGACACCTACGAACAAGGGGGCTCATCTTCTGATGTCATATCTTTTTGCCTTTTCATATTATTGAGAAATATCAATAACCTCAGATATGCAGATGACACCACCCTTATGTCAGTAAGCAAAGAAGACCTAAAGAGCCTCTTGATGAAAGTGAAAGAGGAGAGTGAAAAAGTTGACTTAAAGCTCAACATTCAGAAAACTAACATCATGGCATCTGGTCCCATTACTTCATGGCAAATAGAGGGGGAAACAGTGGAAACAGTGACAGACTTTATTTTGAGGGGGCGCCAAAATCACTGCAGATGGCAAATGCAGCCATGAAATTAAAAGATGCTTGCTCCTTGGAAGAAAAGTTATGACCAACCTAGACAGCATACTAAAA
>NW_011474010.1:0-528 GCF_000754665.1 Bison bison bison
GAAGATATTAAGAAGAGGTGGCAACAATACACAGAAGAACTATACAAAAAAGATCTTAATGACCTAGACAATCATGATGGTGTGATCACTCACCTAGAGCCAGACATCCTGGAGTGCAAAGTGGGCCTTAGTAAGCATCATTATGAACAAAACTAGCATATGTGATGGAATTCCAGCTGAGCTACTTCAAATCCTAGAAGATGATGCTGTGAAACTTCTGCACCCAATATGCCAGCAAATTTGGAAAACTTAGCAATAGCCACATGACTGGAAAAGGTCAGTTTTCATTCCAATCCCAAAGAAAGGCAATGCCATATATATATATATATGAAAGAAATATTAGCCATAAAAACATGAAACATTGCCATTTGAATTGACCTAGAGTTTATTATACTTAGTGAAGTAAATCAGAAAAATACAAATGTTATATGATACCACTTATATGCAGAATCTAAAAAATGAAACAAATGAATCTGTATACAGAAGTTATACAAACTCACAGGTATAGAAAACAAACATTACTACCAA
>NW_011474011.1:0-581 GCF_000754665.1 Bison bison bison
GTTACAGTTTTGATTTTTGTGCTTGTGATTGGTCTGTTAATATTTTCTGTTTCTTCCTGGTTCAATTTTGGAAGGTTATACTTTTCTAAGAATTCATCCATTTCTGCCAAGTTGTCCACTTTAATGTCATATAGTTGCTGATAGTAGTCTCTTATGATCCTTTGCATTTCTGTGTTGTATGTTGTGATTTTTCCATTTCCATTTCTTATTTTGTTGGTTTTATTCTTCTCCCTCTTTTTCTTGATGAGTCTGGCCACTTATTTGTCTGTTTTATTTATCTTTTCAAAGAACCAGCTTTTAGTTTTGTTGATTTTTTTCTATAGTCTCCTTTGTTTCCTTTTCATTTATTTCTTCCATAATTTTTATGATTTCTTTTCTTCTACTAACCCTGGCGTTCTTCATTTCTCCTTTTTCTAGTTCATTTAGGTGAAAAGTTAAGTTATTTATTTGATTTTTCTCTTGTTTCTTGAGGTAAGCTTGTATTGCTATGAACCGTCTCCTTAGCACTGCTTTTACTGAATCCCATAGGTTTGGGGTTGTTGTGTTTTCATTTTCATTCGTTTCTAAGCATATTTTGACTT
>NW_011474012.1:0-595 GCF_000754665.1 Bison bison bison
CCAGTTACCAGTCTTATTTTTACAGTAGTCTCAAAACTTCTCCTTCTATACAACACCATTGATAAAACATCTAGATTAAAGATGAAAAGTTTCTCCACCGTGAGGGTCACCCAGAGAGGTTCACAGCGTTACATGGAGAAGAGAAGAGGGAGGAGGGAGTTAGAGGTGACCCGAATGAGATGAGGTGGAATCAATAGAGAAGAGAGCGGGCTAACCAGTAATCACTTCCTTATGTGCACTCCACAACTGAACTGCTCAGAGATGTTCACGGAGTTATACAGAGAAGAGAAGAGGGAGGAAGGAGACAGAGGCGACCAGGAGGATAAAAGGAGGGAATGAAAAGGAGAGAGACAGATCCAGCCAATAATCAGTTCCCCAAGTGTTCTCCACCGTCTGGAACACACAGAAATTCACAGAGTTAGGGAGAGTAGAGAAGGGTTAGGGATGAGACACAGGCGACCTGGTGGAAAAAAAGGAGAGTCTGAATGGGGAGAGAGCAGTCAAGCCAGTAATCTCGCTGCCTAGTAAAAAAATGGGTACTGAAGATTGGGTTCTTAAAGGTACAAAATTGGTAACAAATACCTAAAAGCAAAAA
>NW_011474013.1:0-1178 GCF_000754665.1 Bison bison bison
GTAAAGAATCCACCTGCCTGTGCAGGAGACATAGGTTCGATCCCTGGGTTGGGAAGATCCCCTGGAGTAGGGCATGGCAACCCACTCCAGTATTCTTGCCCAGAGAATCCCCATGGACAGAGGAGCCTGACAGGCTACAGTCAATGGGGTCACAAAAGAGTCAAACACAACCTAACGACTAAACAGCAACAATAACATTTGTATAGATATCCCAATCAGCACGAAGAAAGAGAATGTGGGAAAAACACAACTGCCTTGGTAACGGAGGGACCCACATCACTTTTACTCAGATTCCACCGAGGAGAACTAGTCATGCCAGAGGGCTAAGGAATGTGGGTTGTTAGGGAGCTCCTTGGAAATGACTGTTCTGTCACAAAAGTGGGGATGCCTTTACTGGTTGACAATTGTCTTTCTAAAAATGGCCTCTGTCGAAGATTTCTAGTTATCTCCAGTGGAAATTAATTTCTCCATTTTCTCTAATCCCTAAATAATTGTGTTTATACTGTTCTGCAGCATATTAAAAATCACATCATACAAGCCCTAAGCAGTTTCTTATTAATCTAGTCTCTATGCTAATACAGCCAAATGGGAAACACAATCTTGGGAATATGAAGGCCAATGTTATTCTATTAACCTTATATGTTATCCTATTTACTTTCCTGTCTTTAATGAATAAATTAAAATATCTTCTCATTCTCTAATTGCTGGAGAGTTAAGAGTATGACAACGTATGGATTTTATTCTGCTACCTTCTGCAGCCTGAACAGCCTGAATGTCCTCATTCTGCATGGGATTTCAATGAAAGGCAATGACAGATAAACTGTTTACATTAAAAGACTCTATCAAAGTTATTTTGCACCTGGTTTCCTCCTAATCCATCTGCTGTTTCTATAGCTCTGACAGGCTGATCTTTCTTGCTGTGGATGCCACATAGATGTCATTATGGAAGAGGCCTTCCCCAGCCTTTCTGCATATAACAAAGTAAATGGAAATGCAGAGAAATCTTGGGGAGGTAACAACTTGTTCAGCATGATAAGGGAAGAACTGTGGCTAAAAAATCGGAACCATTACAGCAGGGTAGAGTATCTGTTGTCACAATGAATGAATTCACTATAGCATGTCAGGGGCCAGCTGAGAGAGGCAGTAAAATGTACGCCCTCTGCCCTTTCCATTAGCAA
>NW_011474014.1:0-664 GCF_000754665.1 Bison bison bison
AAGAAAGTTCTAGTTTTTCCACCACCTCCACGCCAGGAAGAGTTCTGCCCTGTGCACAGCTCACCAGCAGCATCCTGTGAGACCTCAGACACTTCCCCACCTTCTCAGCACCTCAGTTTCCCCCTCTGGATAATAAGGGTTTGAACTGGAGGCCTTCACAGGGTCCTACCAGCCCTGGCATCCTGGGATTCTCTGTTTGCTAAGCTCAGATGTTAGAGTAACTGGTCAGGAAAGTCCTAGGCAACAAAAGGATGGTTTCAGATGGAGCAGGCAGAAGGCAAGTGCTGTCAGGTGATGCCAGAGGACCCAGTAAGATTTCAGGGGGCTGGTGGCAACAGCAGAAAGTGACCCACACAAACCAAAGGCCTCAGCATGGGGCTAGGGCATGCTGAGAGATCACCAGGGCTAACCTGCTGAGAGATCCTACCTTCCATGGATAGGCAGGAGTATGCTGGAAGGAAAAGGAGCCTTAGACTGCATGGTGTGGGATAATTCATCTGACCTCTCTGAGGCTCAATTTCCTCATCAAGGAAAATGGAGTTAACAATCCTTGCCAATAAGCACATGAAAAGAAGTTCCACATCATTAGTCATTAGGGAAATGCAAATCAAAACCAAAAAGAGATGCCACTTCCCACCTACTAGGATGACTATAATAAAAAAAA
>NW_011474015.1:0-931 GCF_000754665.1 Bison bison bison
TAGATATGAAAAAAGAGGAAAAGGGAAAAATTCCGTCCCCCCACCCCTGCAAGCTAGCCTTCACCACCATATATGTACACACTGACAGAGTTCATTCTAGAAATGTCAACATTATCTGATCTCTTCTTTGGAAACTTGCCATCTCCCTGGAAGGCTCTAACTTGGATTAGATATTGGAAGCTGCTCCTCGCCCCAACTCTTCCCCTTCTGAACAAATACTCTGCGACTTTCCGGTTTCTTTTTTGTTTTTCCCATAAGGGCTCCCAAGAATAGGAATTCTTGAAGTACCAACAGTGAAGAAGGATGAGTAGGAAAAGCATCTTCTTATGAGACTTCACGGATCAGTCAGTGCATGAGAGGACAGCCATCTGTACATACACATACACCTCACAGCCCACACAATTCAAAAGCCAGACTGGGCTTTTGTTACTCAGTGACATCACATTTATCATACTAATGGGACCTCAAAAAGAGACTCTCCAACAGCCTTTTCTCAAAGCCTCTATTATACCTTAAAGTGGAATACTGATAGCCTCTCAGAGAACTAATTCACAAGCCAAGAAGGAAATTCTAGGAACTTTAAGTAATATCTCATTAAATTCTAGCTTAGCAGAGCTCTCATATGATTAACCTTACACATTTTCAAGACTATTATTTGTTTTTTGAGAACACAGGGAAAATATTCTAAGGATTCAAATGCTCATGATTGCTAGGGAATCAAGTATTTTTTTTAAATGGTATGTCCAAATGCTACATTAAAACTTTAATTAGCCAGAATACCAGGACACCATGAATAATTTGTTAATTCATTTATTTTAAAAAGAAATTTATCAAAAAGCCTTGGTTTTCAACACTAGCTGCTGAAGGTCTCTCTGAAATATATTTTTCTTTTATTATTTTATTTTCATTGAAGTATAGCTGATTTACAATA
>NW_011474016.1:0-631 GCF_000754665.1 Bison bison bison
TTCACATCAGGTGGCCAAAGTATTGGAGTTTCAGCTTCAGCATCAGTCCTTCCAAAGAATACTCAGGACTGAGCCGCATCAGGGGGCTAGAGGCCCGCTACTCAGAGGGCGGTCTGCAGACCAGCAGCATCAGCCTGCCCACCAGAGCCCGTGAGAAATGCAGAACACAGGGCCCCGTCCTAGACCTGCAGAGTCAGAATCTATTATTTTGTAAGATCCCCAGATGATGCTTCCCCTCCAGCCTGGGGGACATGCCGGGCCAGGCCCCTGGTTATCACACGTGGGGCCTGCTAAACCAACTGGGTGTCTGGTGGCTCCCACGCCCACAGAGTGGGCCGGGGTGCAGGCGGGGGCCTTGGCTTTCTTTAAGGCACCCCCGGTAGGAAGAAGGTGCAGAAACACTGCAAAGCTGCCTGCCCGCTGGCCGCTCCCGCTCTTGGAGGCTTTCAGAGTCTAACTGAACCAGGGAGCCGCCCCGGGGCGGGTTTGCTGCCTCCCGACGATGCGGGGGGCTCACTGCTGGTCCCTGTGCTGGACCCCGAGCAGCCCGAGGGCCCGGTCCAGACAGAACCGAGCCCAGCGGACAGAGTGGACTGGTGCCGCCTCTGTGCCGGGGACGGAGCGGGACCAA
>NW_011474017.1:0-596 GCF_000754665.1 Bison bison bison
AAATGACAACCCACTCCAGTATTCTTGCCTGGAGAATGCCATGGACAGAGAAGCCTGGCAAGCTACAGTCCATGGGTCACAAAGACTTGGACATGACTGAGTAACTAACACACACACGTACACTATACAATACAGAGTGAACCCTAATGTAAAGTAAGGATTTTAGCTAATAATATTTATCCAATAATTTAATAATATTGGTTCACCAATTGTAACAAACATACCATAATAAAGCAGCATGTTAATAAGAGGAGAAACTAGGAGCATGGTGAGAGCATACATGAGAACTCTGCACTTTCCACTCAATTTTTTGTAAACCTAAAAATGATCTAAAAATAACCTGTTAATTAAAATAATAAAAACTAAAATATCAACAGCCACTTATGATTGCCTAATTAACCACATGGGTTTACAGTATATTATACAGTAATTTCTATTAAAGCCAATGTATAGTAAGCATGATGCAAAAGTTTAATATAAAAAAATATGCCGGTACCATATCTTCTTTACTTATTCACCTGTTAACGGACAGTTAGGTTGCTTCCATGTCATGGCTGTTGTAAACAGGGCTGGTATGAACACTATGGTGCCTGTAT
>NW_011474018.1:0-660 GCF_000754665.1 Bison bison bison
ACATGTTATCACCTCATACATGTTAGAATTGATATCATCTAAAGGGGCCCAGATATCAAATATTGGTGAGTTTTTAGTGAAAAGAGAAATGTTATATATATATATATACTATTTTTGGTAATGTAAATTAGTGTGGCCATTGCGGAAAAGCGTATGGGAGGCTCTCCAAAAGCTAAAAATAGAACTGCCGTGCATGTGTATATGCTAAGGCTCAGATGGTAAATACTGTCATATAACCCAAGAATTCTACCTTTGGACATATATCTTAAAAAATGAAAACACCTAATTCAGAAAGATACAGGCAACCCAATATTTATAGCAGAATTATTTGCAGTTGCCAAGATATGAATTAACAGATGGGTGGAGAAAGGAAATGTGGTATGTATGTATATTCAAGGAACAGTCACAAAAAGAGAATGAAATTTTATCATCCGCAGCAGCATGGATGGACTGGGAGGGCATGGACTGGGATGGATTGCTGTGGTTTTATAGTTACATGCTTGCTTGGGGATTGGTTTCCACAGAAGATAATCAAATTATTCTATATACTGTGCATCTGAAGGAAATACCTCTGATACATTGAAAGGAAGTTGATGTGAGTTTGGTGTAAGATTGTTGACTATAAGAGGAGTAGGCAATTAAAAATGTAAGGTCCAATAT
>NW_011474019.1:0-502 GCF_000754665.1 Bison bison bison
TGATGCTTTTGAACTATGGTGCTGGAGAAGACTCTTGAGAGTCCCTTGGACAGCAAGGAGATCAAACCAGTCAATCTTAAAGAAAATAAGGCCTGAATATTCAGTGGAAGGACTGCTGCTGAAGCTCCAAAACATTGGCCACCTGATGCAAAGAGCCTACTCACTGGAAAAGATCCGATGCTAAGAAAGATTGAAAGCAGGAGAAGAAGGCACGACAGAGGATGAGATAGTTGGATGGCATCACTGACTCAATGGACATGAGTCAGAGCAAACTTTGGAAGAGAGTGAAACACCAGGAAACCTGACATGTGGGGTCACAAAGAGTCAGACATGACTGAACAACAAGAAGTATCATAAGGAAAGGAAATACTCATTACAATGACCCACTTCAAAGCCTCCAGTGCCTCCACACTACTTAAGGGAAAACACAAACTGGGTACGAAAAACTAAGGTTCTAATACACAATCTATTATCTGAAAAATAACTGCAGCAAAGGCAGAGC
>NW_011474020.1:0-693 GCF_000754665.1 Bison bison bison
AAAATTTGCTGCACTGCTATGGTAATGACAACTGTGTGGCACTGGCATAGAGATAGACATGTGTTTGGAATCAATGGAATAGAATAAACAGACCTCATATTTAGGATTAATTTATTTTTGACAAGAGTGCCAAGACAATTCAGTAGGAAAAGAATGGTCGTTTCAATAAAATGGTGCTAGAACAATTGGATAGACACATGCCAAAGAATGAAAGTGAATCCTTACCCTACATCATATATAAAACTTAACTCAACATGGATCAAAGACATAAATATAAGAACTGAAATTATAGAACTCTTAGAAGAAAACAGCTATAAGCCATTGAGACCTTGGATCAGGCAACACTTTTTTAGATATGTCATCCAAAACACAAGAAACAAAAGAAAAATAAACAAGTTGGACTTCATCAAAATTAAATAGTTTTGTGCATCTAAGAAATGAGATGACCAAAGAATGAACCAAAATATTCACAAATCATAGATGTGATAAGGAAGCTGTATTCAGATTATAAGAACAGTTGGAACTCAATAGCATAAAGGTGAACATCCCAATTTAAAAAATAGACAAAGGAGCTGAATAGATGTTTCTCCAAAGAAGAAATACAAATGGTTAATAAGCATACGAAATGATGCTCAACATCATTAGTCATCAGAGAAATGCAAATCAAAGCTATTGTGAGACACTACCTGTTAC
>NW_011474021.1:0-609 GCF_000754665.1 Bison bison bison
ATGAAAACGAAAACACAACAACCCAAAACCTATGGGATTCAGTAAAAGCAGTGCTAAGGGGAAGGTTCATAGCAATGCAAGCTTATATGGAGAAGCAACAGAAAAATAAAATAAATAACCTAACTATACACCTAGAACAACTAAAAAAAAGAAGAAATGAAGAACCCAAGGGTTAGTAGAAGGAAAGAAATATTAAAAATTAGTGCAGAAATAAATGAAAAACAAGCAAAGGGGACCATAGCAAAAATCAACAAAGCTAAAGCTGGTTCTTTGAGAAGATAAATAAAATAGACAAACCATTAGCCAGATTCATCAGAAAAAAAGGGAGAAGAATCAAATCAACAAAATTAGAAAATAGAAAAATCACAATAGACAACACAGAAATACAAAGGATCATAAGAGTCTAATATCAACAACTATATGCCAATAAAATGGACAACATGGAAGAAATGGAAAAACTCTTAGAAAAGTACAACTTTCCAAAACTGAACCAGGAAGAAATAGAAAATCTTATTGCAGCAATCACAAGCAAGGAAATTGAAACTGTAATCAGAAATCTTCCAGCAAATAAGTGCCCAGCACCAGACAGCTTCACAGCTGAATTCTACG
>NW_011474022.1:0-583 GCF_000754665.1 Bison bison bison
CTTTAAACAACTGGAAATAGAACTGCCTTATGATCCAGCAATCCCACTGCTGGGCATACACACCAAGGAAACCAGAAGGGAAAGAGACACGTGTGCCCCAATGTTCATTGCAGCACTGTTTATAATAGCCAGGACATGGAAGCAACCTAGATGCCCATCAGCAGATGAATGGATAAGAAAGCTGTGGTACACATACACAATGGAGTATTACTCAGCTATTTTAATTTAATTTAATTTTTTAACTTTACAATATTGTATTGGTTTTGCCATATATCAACATGAATCCACCACAGGACTCTGTGGGAGAGGGAGAGGGTGGGATGATTTGGGAGAATGGCATTGAAACATAACCGAAGTATTTTAGCTTCAGCTTCAGCATCAGTCCTTCGAATGAGTATTCAGGACTAATTTCCTTTAGGATAGACTGGTTGGATCTCCCTGCAGTCCAAGGGACTCTCAAGAGTCTTCTCCAATACCACAGTTCAAAAGCTTCAATTCTTTGGTGCTCAGCTTTCTTTATAGTCCAATCCTCACATCCATACATGACTATTGGAAAAACCATAGCTTTTACTAGATGGGCCTT
>NW_011474022.1:4928-5250 GCF_000754665.1 Bison bison bison
CTGAAGAATGTGCACTTGAGTAGAATATATATTCTGCTGTTTTCAGATGAAATGTTCTACAAATATCAATTAAGTCATCTGATTTAACGTGTCATTTAAGGTCTGTGTTTCCTTATTGGTTTTCTGTCTGGATGATCTGTCCATTGGTGAAAGCAGGATGTTAAATGAAGTGAAAGTCATATAGTCATGTCCAACTCTTTGTGACCCCATAGACTATACAGTCCATGGAATTCTCCAGGCCAGATTACTGCAGTAGGTAGCCTTTCCCTTCTTCAAGGGATCTTCCCAAACTAGGGATTGAACCTAGGTCACCCGCATTGCA
>NW_011474023.1:0-936 GCF_000754665.1 Bison bison bison
AAGACTCTTGAGAGTCCCTTGGACTGCAAGGAGATCCAACCAGTCCATTCTGAAGGAGATCAGCCCTGGGATTTTTTGGAAGGAATGATGCTAAAGCTGAAACTCCAGTACTTTGGCCACCTCATGGGAAGAGTTGACTCATTGGAAAAGACTCTGATGCTGGGAGGGATTGGGGGCAGGAGGAAAAGGGGACGACAGAGGATGAGATGGCTGGATGGCATCCCTGACTTTATGGACGTGAGTCTGAGTGAACTCTGGGAGTTGGTGATGGACAGGGAGGCCTGGCGTGCTGCGATTCATGTGGTCACAAAGAGTCGGACACAACTGAGCGACTGATCTGATCTGACCATTTTTCCTCTGTGGTAACCATAAATTTGTTTTCCAAATCTTTAAGCCGGCTTCTGTTTTGTAAACAATTATACTTGTATCATCTTTTTGATTCCACATATAAGTGATATCCAGGGGTGTTTTCTTTTTTTAAAGAATGTGTAAGATTTGAATTACCTTTTCCTTGAATGTTTATATTTTTGACTATATACTACTGATTACATTGCTTTCGTAGTCATATCATATGGTCTTTTACGTTTTCTATTTCTTTTAAAATAACATTAAGGGTTGTTTTCTTTGGATTTTTTATTCTCTTAAGTTTTCTAATCAGTTCAGTTTAGTCGCTCAGTCATGTCCAACTGTTTGTGACCCCATAGACTGTAGAATGCTTGTCCAACACCAACTCCCAGAGCTTGCTCAAACCCATGCCCATTGAATCGGTGATACCATCCAACCATCTCATCCTCTGTTGTCCCCTTCTCCTCATGCCTTCAATCTTTCCCAGCATCAGGGTCTTTTCTGATGAGTCAGCTCTTAGCATCAGGTGGCCAAAGTATTGGCCGAAGTATTCAGTTTCAGCATCCGTCCTTCCAAAGAACAGCCAGGACT
>NW_011474024.1:0-769 GCF_000754665.1 Bison bison bison
GCTGTTGTAAGTGTCACATATCAGCCAGAGGCAAATTCTGAGCTCTTCCTCTGGCAGAAACAAATTGACAAATAAGGCAAGAAAGAGAGCTGGGAAACAAACCACATCAACAAGTGGAAAAGCGTTCCTCATGAGACAAAGCTAGAGAAAACCCACATCCTTGTGGCCCAAAAACCTCTTAGAAATGAATGTTCCATAGGGAAGAGACGAAACATGTCAAGTTCCAAGGAGAGGCAATGCCCATGGCCAGTGTAGCTTAGAGACGGCCTGACCACTCGATGAAGACACACACCAACGTAAACCCTTTGCAGACAGCAGTGACGGTCATCACCATAGTAAGTGTTTAGTCTGGGGACAACCTGCCCTGGGCTCCAATAAGCGAGCAAACCTGGTTCTCTTCCTCTGCCCCCACACCATTCACTCATAATGGCAGCTCAGGTGCTTTCGTGCCCTGCCTGCCTGTCTGGCTCTTCCATGAGCTTTGACCACCTCCAGGAAAGGACTCTGCCTTCCCTTCTCTATGCGCCATGAATCTGCACACTGTGGGCCTTCAGAACCTCAGGAGACTCACCCCAACCCCACTATAGCCAGACCCTCCCCAGGCATTAAAACAGCTGTGGAATCACTTTGGCCCAAGTCCTACTTACGGATCCTTGGAGCCCACTACAGCCTCTACAGCATGATTAATCAGGCCCTTTATACACAGATTCCTGCCTGTCAGATCTGAGCTTTGGATTCATGGTCAGCTCTGTCCCTCCCGTGGCAGCCA
>NW_011474025.1:0-664 GCF_000754665.1 Bison bison bison
TCCCGCTTTGTAGGCAGACGCTTTACCATCTGAGCTACCAGGGAAGCCCCCCATTATATGCCTAGTGGTGATCAAACCAGTAGGGTGTGTCTGGGACTTCTCACATGAGGTGATCTTTAAGCTGAGATCTGAGCTTAAGGAGGCTTTAGCCAGCAAAAGGGGTAAGGGTGGAGACGAGCCAAATATAACAGGAAGGACATACCCTGTAATCTGGTTCATCCCTTTGGAAAATCCAGAGTGGAAATCCCTTACCCATCAGTCTATCACTCAGGGAAAAACTTTGTGAACCTTAACAGGACAGCTGTAGAGAGATGTACATGAACCCCTTCTGCCTTCCTTGCTCCCACCTCAGGCATATACTAACCAGTTGTTCTCTAAGAGTCATATTATTACTATGATTTCTATGTGGGAAACCACGGAGGAGAAGAAAATTGTTAGGCAAAGCAATTTGAGCATGAATTTATTTTATATATTCTCCCACTACTCGCAATGCAAAGCAACTTTTACATTTTTCATTCCTTTTCCCAAATAGCACTTCTCACTGGATAAAATTCAAAAACTGGAGATCTGTGCCACCTGGTGAACATATCTGGAATAAAAGCCTTGGAAGGAGGAAAGGAGCAAGATGCCCATCACTAGGAAATATCTGGTAGGATTTTATGGT
>NW_011474026.1:0-616 GCF_000754665.1 Bison bison bison
TTCCAAGCTTAAGAAAAACCTTCCCCTCAAACTAATTATGATGGTAATTTGGTAAAATTATATTTTATAAACAAATTGAAACATCTATCTTTTCTATCTGAACCCTCCAGAGATTAGAAACTCTCAGTTCCCAGTAACTTTATCAGAAAAGTTAGGAAGGTTATCGTACTAGCAGGTACAGAAATCTGAAAGAACTTGAAGGAATCTGAGACCTTGAGAAGGGAGGAATTTACTTAGATCTGTTAGACAAAATCTATGATAAACCTTTGGCATGACTTTTCTTGCCCTGAAAGGTTTTATTTTAAAAGTTCAGTCTGAGACTTTTATAGTCTCAGCAAAGCAAAAAAGTCTATGATCAATTATGGTTATATAAATCATCAAGCCAAGTTTATTGCGACCAGACCTATATTACAAACAAGTATTAATTTGTTATATTTCTTAAAAATGATGGTGATTTTAGGGAGAAAAAGATGTTTCAATGAATGTTAAATACCAGTTTGTTAATGGAGGTCTGTATCTACTAAGACTCATTTTCCTGGATAGTTCTTTGCTGTTAGGTATATTAATGTAAAATTTATTGAATTATTAAGGACACTCTAGGGTTGTTTCTGAAGCT
>NW_011474027.1:0-539 GCF_000754665.1 Bison bison bison
TGGGATCCTCCCACCTGGCCAATTAATAATACCTGCTCTGATGCTGGCGATAGATTTAAGTTTTTTCTTAGGGTCATTTAAACTCAGTCAGAGTGATGAGCTAAGTCTCAATAAAAAATTAACTTCTCATCTATTAAAAGGAAGACTCCCACAATTATGGGGTGGATCTACATGGTTAACACCAGGCTATGGTCATTTAAGTTTAAAAGCTCCTCTATGTTGGGAAGGGTTAAACCATACTAAAATGATCAACTTGGTAATTATGAGACAAGGCTGGGTGCTTTATGAACTATGTCTATTATTACCCTTAGAGAGAGTGATTGGTATGTAACTCAGTGGATTTGTGGCACTAATTTGTGCCTTTCACATCTACAGGAATGGATACGAAGGTGTAGCCTGGGATTCTCATGAATTTAAGGTCATACATGTTAATGAATTAGAGGTAACCCTAACCAATCTCGGAGAAGGCAATGGCACCCCACTCCAGTACTCTTGCCTGGAAAATCCCATGGATGGAGGAGCCTGGTAGGCTGCAGTCC
>NW_011474028.1:0-626 GCF_000754665.1 Bison bison bison
CCGTCGCGACTCGAGAGCAGAGCGGGGTTCTTTGCTTCCACTCGAGATGAATGCCTGTCTCCCCGGGTGTGTCTGGAATGCAACCCCGAGATCCTGGTCGCCCCTGGAGAGGAACATTGGCTTCTGGACACAAGCCTAGATGAGGTCTATTGGCCCTGCAGTCACTCGAGAGCAATCCCCAGCTTTCCTCCGCAACTCGAATGGAAGATTGGACTTCCCTGGGCCAACACAAGAGGCATCCTGAATGCCCCGTTGTAACTCGAGAATCCCGCCGCAACTCGAGAAAAACCACGTGGTTCCCCCGTCATCGCAAGATGAAGCCCTTTCCCGCTACAGCGTCTCAGGAGAAGTCCCGCGCTAGGAATTGGAGGTCGAAACGGTACTTGGCACCCTTGATGCGCCCCCACGAAGTTCCCCGGCATCCCGGTCTCCCTGGAGAGGAACACCGAGGTTTTCCGGCACCACTTCCTCTGAGCCCCTTCTACCCTCCTGATCTCGACAGGAGGTCGACTCCCCTGCTTTGTCTGGAAGGGGTTCCCGACCTTCCGGTCGCACCTCAGGATGAGGCCGGTCTCACGACGACATTCCAGACGTGGCGTCGTGGGTGCTTGCCCATTGCGAAGCAC
>NW_011474029.1:0-578 GCF_000754665.1 Bison bison bison
CTGGAATTCCCTGGCTTTCTCTATGATTCAATGGATGTTGGCAATTTGATCATCTGCCTTCTTTGAATCCAGCCTGAATATCTGGAAGTTCTCTGTTCATGTACTGCTGAAGATTATCTTTGAGGATTTTGAGCATAATCTTTGTATCATGTGAAATGAGTGCCATTTTAGGATAATTTGAACGTTATTCGGCATTGCCTTTCTTTGGGATTGGAATGAAAACTGCCCTTTTCCAGTCCTGTGGCCACTGCTGAGTTTTCCAGTTTGCTGGCATTGAGTGCAGCACTTAACAGCATCATTCTTTAGGATTTGGGATAGCTCAGCTGGCATTACACCACATCCACTACCTTGTTTTTAGTAAGGCTTCCTAAGGCCCACTTGACTACACACTTCAAGATACCTGGCTCTAGGTGAGTGACCACACCATTGTGGTTATCTGGGTCATTAAGAGCTTTTCTGTACAGGTATTCTGGGTATTTTTCCACCTCTCCTTAATCTCTTCTGCTTCTGTTAGGTTCTTGCCATTTTTGTCCTCTCTTGTGCCTATCTTTGCATGAAATATTCCCTTGGTATCTCCA
>NW_011474030.1:0-381 GCF_000754665.1 Bison bison bison
CACTTTAATGACAGAAAGTGAAGAGGAACTAAAGAGCCTCTTGATTCAGTTGAAACAGGAGAATGAAAAAGTTGGCTTAAAATTCAACAACCAAAAAACAGATCATGGCATCCAGTCTGATCACTTCATAGCAAATAGACGGAGAAAAAGTGAAAACAGTGTCAAATTTCATTTTCTTGGGCTCCAAAATCACTGTCTACAATGACTGCAGCCATGAAATTGAAAAGCGCTTGCTCCTTGGAAGTAAAGCTATGACAAAATTAGATAGCATATTAAAAAGGAGAGACATCATTTTGCTGACAAAGGTCCATATAATCAAAGCTATGATTTTTCCAGTAGTCATGTATCGATGTGAGAGTTGGACCATAAAGGCTGAGAGCC
>NW_011474030.1:4770-5089 GCF_000754665.1 Bison bison bison
TCCAAGTTGATGTCTTTGAATTCTCACGGATGTGGGATCTTTTGTTCTTCTAAAATAACTGTCTCCATCCTTCCTTTCTCAGTGTTTCCTTTTCTCTCCCTGCAGATTCACCATCAGCTCAAGAGAAGCTCATTGTTGTGATCCTGGGAATCTTCTGTTTTGTCTTGATGTATACTATAGTGAGAGTGATAACTTTTATTCCACGTAAGTCAAGTTTTGAAAGATTATGACTGAACCTTTCATTTTAATGATCATCAGTGCCTCTAAAATGTCATATTATTATGGAATAGAACTCTTATTTTAATGTGTGCATTTAGCC
>NW_011474031.1:0-900 GCF_000754665.1 Bison bison bison
AAATTAAAAAAAAAAAAAATTAAAAAATTAAAAAAAAATTAAAAAAATAAAAAAAAAAATAAAGAACGCTTTATGTAAATGATGGATACCCTTAACTGTTTTACCAAATAAGCTATGTGAAGTTAAAAGAAATGAGGTACTTTTGTGATTCCAAAGTACTTTATACTAAGCATAGAGTTTTAAGTTATTGATGTCTTTTGTAAATTAGTGAACAACTCTGATTTCCCACTGTGTATTAAAAAGTCTCTTACTTCCTCTGAAAATTTTATTAGACACTAGATGACTTATTTTAAAATAGTTTTGTCTTGATAATCATTTTTACTCTGTGTAGAACAGGTGATTTCATAATCTATAAATTTTAAAGGAATATTTTAACAAGTTGCTGTGTATCTGAACTTGTTTGTGCAGTCTGTCTCAAATATGTGAAAAGTATTATTTGTCATTTTCTGGCTCAAGAATGAAGTATATGTCTCAAAACAAAATGACAATCACTATAGTTGCTTAGGGATGGGGAATTAAGGTCAAAGAGAAGGGAAGATAGGGAATGCGATAGAAGATATGGGATATTTTTTTCAGGTTGATGAAAATGATTCTAAAATTGACTGTGATGATGAAATATATATTTGTGAATGTTACTAAAAATAATTGAATTGTATACTTTGAACAAATGAATTGTCTGATGTGTGAATTATATTTTTAAAAAATCAGTTAAAAAAACAAAAACTGCTTTTACCTGGCTTTTGGAAGATGGAGGAAGGGCCCAGGGGCCAATGGACTATGAGTAGGGTCCTTTTAAAAGGGCAGAAGAGGGTAAGGAACTAGATTTTCCACTATGGCCGACCAAAGAGACCTAGACCAACTTTGCCAACAGTCTACTTGCAGCCCAGTGACTCCATTTTT
>NW_011474032.1:0-335 GCF_000754665.1 Bison bison bison
TTTTACTTTTATGGTGGTTCAATGGGTAAAGAATCTGCCTGCGATGCAGGAGATGCAGGAGACATGAGCTCAGTCTTTAGATCGAGAAGATCCCCTGGAGAGGGGCATGGAAACCCACTCCAACATTCTTGCCTGGACAATCTCATGGACAGAAGAGTTTGGTGCCTTACACTCCATAGGGTCCCAATGAGTCAGACATGACTGAAGTGACTGAGCACAATAGTTGATTTACAATGTTGCGCCAATCTTTGCTGTAGAGCAAAGTGACTCAGTTATACACATTTATATATACTTTTAAAAATATTCTTTTCTATTATGGTTTATCACAGGATATT
>NW_011474032.1:435-1464 GCF_000754665.1 Bison bison bison
TGTTGTACTGCACTACTGTACTTTTCAAGGTACAGGACTGTAAGATTAATTTTTTTGTGTATTTGTTTTTTATGTATTATTTGTGTGAAAAGTTTTATAAACTTATTACAATACAGTACTATATAGCTGACTGTGCTAGTTGGGTACCTAGGCTTACTCTGTTGGACTTATGAACAAAGAGAACTTAACAAATATGCTCTCAGAATAGAATTTGTTCATGTGTAGATAATCACTCTATCTCTAGTTTCCAAACCAGGAAGTTGTGCTAGCACTAACTTTAAAGTGACCTCAATACAATACAACCTCAGTTGGTTTCAATATGGGGCCTGCTGAATGCAGTTCCTTACTCATCCCAACTCCTTCCCTCTTTAGTTAAATCTTTTGTGTTATACCTGCGTCTGTGTCTGCAACTCTATCTTGATGATGGGGAAGGTAGAAAAGAAGCATCAAAAATGTCATCCTTTAGGTCATGTGTAAAGCACTTTTTCACTCAATCTGCCCTCGATTCCCATGAATAATTACAAGTTACTCATAGAAAGTTATTGTCATCAGTCTTAGAGAGATCAATGTGAGCAAAACTAACAATTCCATTCTCTCCAAGTTAATGTCTTCAGTCAGAGTTTTTTTACATTAATATTAAAAATAAAGCAGATAAGACAAAATCAGTCTACTTAGAAGCTTCAACAGCAATCTAGTCTCTTTGAAATATCAAACAGCAACTCCCTTTCTCTATTTCAAAAGATTAATATAGCATTTGAAATTATCTTTTCATTCTACTTTTATTATAATGCTCCAATTTTAAGTTACTATAGTAACCACTTTGGATTTAAGTGAAAGCTTCATTATTGTCACTTTAATTGTTTGATTTTGTTTTCTATTCTATCTACATTGGAGTTAAAAAAATGGAAAATAGATTTATCTTTTACTATTCCCTGAATATTATGGAGTGCAAAGACAATTCAGACAATGATTCTGTATGACTATTACTGGAACTATCTGTTTATATACTAATCAATGATGTCTGTTTAG
>NW_011474032.1:1726-1884 GCF_000754665.1 Bison bison bison
TACTAATGCAGACCATTGTTCCATATAATTAAACAAAGGAATTCTGATAACTAATATTCAACACTCCACTAAAAAGTATACAACATGCAACTACTTCTGTGATATTTAATTATTAAAAACATTTATTTATTACTTATATTGAGGAATGTAAAGATAGT
>NW_011474032.1:3498-3650 GCF_000754665.1 Bison bison bison
TACACTGGGATAACCCAGAGGGATGGTATGGGGAGGGAGGTGGGAGGGGGGTTCAGGTTTTGGAACACATGTACACCCATGGTGGATTCATGTTGATGTATGGCAAAACCAATACAACATTGTAAAGTAATTAGCTTCCAATTAAAATAAAT
>NW_011474032.1:3965-9597 GCF_000754665.1 Bison bison bison
TTTTGAAAAATAAAACTTTATTAAATCAAGAACAATTGTTTGTGGAGATTCTCCAAGACTTGTAATAAGTGTACTTTTCTTCTTTTGGCTGTGCTTTGGGGGCTTTACAAGTTGGGGATCACATCAAGCCAAATTCTTTGACTATCTATGCTATATATTCCTAGAGTACAAATCTGCCATATATTCCTAGGGTACAGATCTTCTCAGGAGTATTTTATCCCCCTTCCTTTCCCTTCTTCTGCTCTGTTTAGGTTGGAGGATCAGGAGGTGACCAATTAGTTCTGATTTATCTTAATCTTGATAGTGTGTACCCCTTGGGGATCCAGCTTAATGTAGGTAAATGTGTCATGTAGAAGTCTCTACATTGAATGTGCTCTGTGCCTTGAATTCTATCACCCTTATCCCTCCAATGTCTTCAAGGCAAAAGCAACTTTGGCACTCAAATAATCTGCTAGCCTCTTTGGCCAGTGTTAGTCTTTCAGTCGTGTCCAACTCTTTTGTGATCCCATGGGCTATAACCCACCAGGCTCCTCTGTCCATAGAATTCTCCAGGCAAGAACATTGGAGTGGATTGCCATTTCCTTCTCCAGGGGGTTTTCCAGACCCAGGGATCAAACCTACATCTCTTACATCTCATGTATTGTAGGCGAATTCTTTACCATCTGAGCCTCCAAGGAACCCCATGCTTCCCCTCAGAATGGGCCTGCTAGGATTGCATTATCTTTTCAACTCCTCAGTGGTTTTTTTTTTTAGGGTAAGTTTCCTATGCAAATTTATTTATTTTTGGCCACACCAAGTGGTTTGCAGGATCTCAGTTTCCTGACAAAGGATGGAACGATAGTCATGGCAGTGAAAACCCAGAACCCTAACCACTAGGCAACCACAGAATCCCTGAAAATCCTTAGTGCTTGTAAGGTGATTTATTCAGTTGTTTTCAGCCAAAGGATTTGATCCAAATAACCTGCTGCCTAGTTTGCCCTTATGGGAAATAGCTATTACATTTTTATTGTATGAAATTATGCATTTGTATTTAACAACTGTGATATTTCCTTTTAGGAACTTCACAGGGCAAAAAGATGAAGGCAATGTAGCCCCACAAGTTTTATTTGAGAAATTAGTAACCATATGGAACACTGCTCTGCTGTAGACTTTTGGGGGGAAAGGGTGTGAGACTTTTGATAGATTGTCCCATTAACATTATGAAACAGAAGATCCCATCTTGCTGATGACACTTGTTTTTTTCCTCAAGGGGTAACTTCAATTGGTTAGCCAATAAATTTTATCCTTGCCTTGAAAAAATAACTACCAAAGGAAAATCACTACTATCTGGTTTCCCAACCACCTCCACCTAATCTTGAGCTGCCCTGTGGTGGCCAAAGTCCAGCCTCATGCAGGCACCCGGCTGAATCAGACTGTAGAGACAGAATTTAGTCAGGAGCCTTGTCTCAGGTGCCTTGCTGCCTTTGAACTCCAACGTGTGTCTGTGACAATGAAGACAGAGTCCAAACTCTGGCACAAATAAGTGGATAAGCTTGGGCCAAGTTTGTGACTTCACAATTCTTTAACAACAGCTCCATTCATGCCTCCATGCTTAACTAGCCAGAACAATGGATTTGATTCCTGAAAGAACAAATCAATGACACTGGACACCACAGCTTTGAGGGCAGGATTATGATGAAAGTAGTATTTTATATCTTACAAAGTAACAGTAAATTTACATTTACTAAAGACACAGTTTAGGTATTAACATACTTTCTTACAGTGGAGAGGGAAATGGCAACCCACTCTAGCATACTTGCCTGGGAAATTCCATGGACAAAGGAGCCTGGTGGGCTATAGTCCATGGGGTCACAAGAGTTGGTCACGACTGAGCAACTGAGCACGCATGCACATACTTCCTTATATATACTTAAATATATATATATATATATATATATATATACTTAAAGCTTGTCTAAATTACCCAATGTTAACCAAAAGGAAGCATAGAAATGCATTGCAAATATGAAAAAACACTAAACTTAAATCACAAGAATGTGCTATTCTTCTCTTAGCATATTAACATCGAGGTCATCTGAAATTCACTGAGTATTAACTTTTTGTTTTTGCATGTACATAAATAGCACATTTTACCTAAGACACTGGACTTTTTATGAAAATAACTAGTCCATTAAAATTAGTTCAGTGCCTTTACAAATGAATAAGCTGAAATACAAAGCAAGATCTATTTATCCAAAAACAAACTGAACCAGGATTTTAATTTATTAGTGAAACAAAATTGTTAATCTTCTACTAAAAATTATTTGTAAAATATCCCACGGTTTATAAAATACTTACACACCCAACATCTTATTTAATCCTTTCAACAGCCCTATGAGATAAACATTACCACCATTTTACAGATTAAAAAACAAACTCAAGACTCATTTAGAATATTGTTGTTATTTAGTCACTAAGTCATGTCTAACCCTTTTGCAACCCCATGGACTATAGCCTACCAGCTTCCTCTGTCCATGAGATTTCCCAGGCAAGAATACTGGAGTGGGTTGCCATTTCCTTCTCCAGGGGATCTTCCCAACCCGGAGATCAAACCTGCGTCTCCTGTATTGGCAGGCAGATTCTTTACCACTGAGCCACCAGGGAAGCCCCATTTAGAATATACATCTTCCTAAGTTCACAGACAGAGAAGGCAATGGCAACCCACTCCAGTACTCTTGCCTGGAAAATCCCATGGACAGAGGGGCCTGGTGGGCTGCAGTCCATGGGGTCGCTAGGAGTTGAACACGACTGAGCGACTTCACTTTCACTTTTCACTTTTCATTTTCATGCATTGGAGAAGGAAATGGCTACCCACTCCAGTGTTCTTGCCTGGAGAATCCCAGGGACAGGGGAGCCTGGTGGGCTGCCGTCTATGGGGTCACACAGAGTCGGACATGACTGAAGCAACTTAGCAGCAGTAGCAGCAAATTCATAGAATAAATCAGGGGCAAATCAGTCTTAAATTCAGTCATCTGACTTACAGTCCAGTGCTTTTTACACTGTTTATAATTTACATTGTTCTCATCATTGCAGAAATCACTACTAGCATCATCATAGGAAAAAAAGCAACCCTTACAACTCTATGCCATGTGTGCAGATAATCCATGAAAAAATACAAGTTTCATGAACTTTCAGTTCAAGTTTGTCAATCAAAAGATTCTATATTTATATGTGTACTCAGTAGTGTCCAACTCTTTGGTACTCGCTGGACTGTAGCCTGCCAACTTTTCTGAACATGGGATATCCCAGGCAAGAATACCAGAGTGAGTTGTCATTTTCTTCTCCAGAGGATCTTCCTGACCCAGAAGTCAAACACCCTGTCTATTGTATCTCTGGCATTGGCAAGTGGATTCTTTACCACTGTACCACTTGGGAAGCCCTACAGACAGAGGAATTCCTCCATGATGAATTCATAGCAATGCCTAGAAAATACTCTCCAAGTCTAAATGAACAACACTTCAACTATCTAATAAGGGAATTTTACCTTCTAACAAAAAGAGTTTTTCCCTCCATACAAGTGAAGTTAAATTCTGGCTTAAAGCCAGATAGTTAAATTATTTTTGTCATCCTTAAACCTAGAAGTTGCTCTTCTTAACTAAATTCACAGAAACACTCTACATATTTTAAGAATTTTCATTTAGTGTTACATCAACTTTCACCTTTACTTTATGGCTGAAACTTTGAATGAGTGCCAATAAATCATGACTGAGATGAACAAGATCCTCAGAAGTAGAATAATCAAGACATATGCATTTGAGAGATCTGGAAGTATAAACGAATGTTACCTGCTCCTTTAATTTTGCTTGCATTAAATTTACATTTATTCTGCTTAAAATTATTAAGACTTGGATTTGATATACTTCCTAAGTCATTAGTGCTTAAGATATCATACCATTTTTGAGGAAATATTTAAACATTATATGAATATTGATCAATAAACTACACGTTTGTAGGAACTTCTCAATACAGTTAATAATTCTGTTAAATCCCAGTGTTTTTATTTCTTTCTACAGACTATAACATTCCAATGACATTTATATCTATCTCAATACATTCATTAACAATTCATTTCATATTTGTAAATTAAAAGTTAACTTTACAGTACATATTTCAAGTTTGTAGGCCAAAAGGATTATTTTTCTCTAATTGACATTGAAACAAATGATTAGCATGCTACAGTACTTGTCCAACTCTTTTATATTCATTAATTATTCAGGATTAATTCTGTGAAAATCCAGAGCATGCTCATGATGATGAGATTTTAAGATATACAATTGTTCCAGGAGATAAGAAATGTTCATGAATTTATCATGTATTGAAATACACTATAAAGCTCTTGACTGCTAGAAATGTCTTCTACATTTTTAAAAATATAATTACTAAATGTTGGTGGAGAATGCACATTAACATTTGCCCATTAACACTCAATTACAATTTTCTGAACTATTAAGATTTATTAACCTTGTGCAAAGTTATATACAAGCTATTCAAATGCTTTTTATTAGTGAAGTACTTTATATATACATTTGGGCTTCCCTGGTGCCTCAGATGGTATAGAATCTGCCTGCAATGTGGGAGACCCAGGTTCAATCCCTGGGTGCGGAAGATCCCCTTGAGAAGAGAATGACAACCCATTCGATTATTCTTGCCTGGAGAATTTCATGGACAGATGAGCCTGGCAGGCTATGGTCCATGGGATTGCAAGAGTTGGACACAACTGAGAGACTTTCCCTTATATTATTTCACATGCATTGTCTCATCTGATCCTCTTAACAATCCTGGCAATATGGGGAGCAGTTAGTAACCCCATTGTAAAGGAAGAGAAGACATGCTAGAAGCCCAGGAGAGGAAGTGTCAATTCTATGTCAGGTACAGTAGTAGATACCTATGATGTAATGAACAAGCTGCATAATCAGAATGTTTTTGATCTGGCAGAGAAGACAATTAAACAAGCATTAAAAATAAGTTGTGATGCTAATTGAGGAATCAAAGATGCTACAGATGCTCAGAAAATGCAATGTAACTTCATCTTAGAGCAGTCAGGAAAGTGTCCTTGAAAGAAGACAGATTTGACAGACACAAAATCAGAAACTTCCTTGCATGATATGTTCAGTGGTTTGTATCTTACTGTGAAGGCTGTAGGAGCAGTGGGAGAAAATTAGAGGAGATACTGGAAACACGGGTCTGAGATATAAAAAACATTTTTGAAAATTATACTAGCATTCATTAGCCCCTTAAAGGTGGGGCAGGAATTGTGGTGAATCTATTTCTGCAATCTATATTTTATTACATCCTTACATCAACCCTGGGAGTTAGTTACTAATGGTATTGATATTATTACTAGTAGCAGTAGTAATGGTAGTGTTTGACCAAAATGTCTAAATAGTTGATGATTACTTAAATACTGTGTAACAGGTATACAGCAAACATAGTAATATCCCATCTCATATAAAATAAAAGAGAAAATGTCATGCAAATGGTCCATCCTCAAAAAAGTAATGAGAGTAATTGTTATGGATTGCTTTGTGTCTCCCCCAAATTTGGTATTAAAGCACTAACTCCCACTGTGATTGCATTTGGAGATAGGGCCTTT
>NW_011474032.1:9697-10529 GCF_000754665.1 Bison bison bison
TTTGTTGAACTGGGTATCATAAAGCCAGAGGCAAAAGTCCTGGAGCAACACCCCACATCCCACCACATATGGGTATACAGCCAAGGGCAGGCAGGACACAGCAGCAATCTTTGCTCTACAGCGACCAGGAGGAGGAGGCTATAAGTTAGAGAGAGCATGATGTCAGAAGAGCTCCTTCATTGCGAAGGTAGCCAAGGCAAGGACTGCTCTTTTCCTATTGATGGCCGAATTAACTGGGCCTTTCTGGTCCCAGAGCTAGAATAATCATTAACTGAGGGTCAGGCCAATCACACAGACAATTACTGATGAAACTTTCAGCATAGAAAAAGGAGGCAATCATGCACAGAAAGTTGAGGCAGGGCCAGGTAGGGAAAGGGTTGCACAGAGAGCAAGAGAGCATCCATTTTATGGGCCTTGACCATACCTTGCAAGAGCAGAATAACACAGTTACATTATTTATTTTCAAGTCATCATATTGACCAGCCCACTTTCAGCCAAAAGAAAAAATAATTGCTTTGGATAACATTTTGCTTATTTGTTTGCTTTAGCTTTTGTATTTTCTAGTGAGAGGAGGGTGGATTCTCTGCCCTAAGCTTCAGCAGAGTGTGAGCCCCACTGGTACAGGTGTGGAAGCAAAGGAAACTAAGCCTATGTCCAAGGCACTCACACCTAATACATATATGTAAATTCCTTAGAAGATTTCTTACACATTCTAAGTGTAGTACATATATTGTTTGTTTAGTTGCTAAGTTGTGTCCGGCTTTTTGTGACCACATGGACTGTAGCCTGCCAGGCTACTCTATCCATGGGATTTCCCAGGGAAGAATACTGG
>NW_011474032.1:11239-12221 GCF_000754665.1 Bison bison bison
TTCCTGATAGGTGAGACATAACAATGTATTTCATTAAGTCTTTAAATGCACTTGATTGAGAGATGTATTATTACTTTGTGCACCACTAAGAAAGAAAAGCTGGGCTTCCCAGGTGGATCAGATGGTAAAGGATTTGCCAACAGTGTGGGAGACGTGGGTTCGATCCCTGTGTCAAGAAGATCCCCTGGAGATGGAAATGGCAACCCACTCCAGGATTCTTGCCTGGAGAATCCCATGGACAAAGGAGCCTGGCAGGCTATGGTCCATAGGGTTGCAAAGAGTCAGACACAACTGAGCAACTTTCACTTTTTGCAAAGAAAGAAAAAGTGTTACCAGTTAAATATGACACAATGTTTTCTTCTCATTTAGTCTTCATTCTTATTGAAAGATTTATTTGAGACATATTTACACATAGAATTTTACGATATATTATTCTTATGCATATGTTTAAAAAACTATAAAAGAACTAAATTAGTTACAGTATTCTTTAAAAAAAAAAAAACTTTCTCAGGAGTCCAACTAATCTGCACACTCTCAAGTCAGAGTTTGTCATAACCCATGGATTTATACCCATTTTTTCCTGTGTCATCAAGAGCATTGGTGGTGAGTCATTTCTTTAAGAAGGGCTTCACTATCATCACTGGGATTTTATTTGAAGCCACGTACACCCATTCTGCAATTCTTGATGCTGCAGTCATCTTGATCATATCAGAAAGTGTTAATACAAAGTTTTCAAAAAACAGTCAGGGGAATTCCCTGGTGGTTCAGTGGTTAGAACTCTGTGCTTTCACTGCCAAGGGCCTGGGTGCAATCCCTGGCTGGGGAACTAAGATCCCACAAGCTGCACAGTGCAGCCAAAACCAAAAAACTGTCAGGACTCATATTCTTTTCTCCAATGATTTGCTTGAGTGAAATATTGAAGAATTGTAGTTTCCTAGCCATGCTTCTTGCCTTGATAATCCCAGGGACGGGGGAGCCTGGT
>NW_011474032.1:12321-13552 GCF_000754665.1 Bison bison bison
GCTGTGCTGTGCTTAGTCGTTCAGTTGTGCCCGACTCTGCAACCCCATGAACTGCAGCCCTCCAAGCTCCTCTGTCTGTGAGGATTCTCCAGGCAAGAATACTGGAGTGGGTTGCCATGCCCTCCTCCAGGGTGGGTAACTATAGCTTGACTGTTACATAGCCCAAAGTGACCATAGAATGTCATCAATTCTAAGGTACGTTCCAACTTTAGAAATGAAAAACTGACAGAAAAAAAAAAATGTGTTTGAACTAATGCAATATTGTAACCCATTATTCTGATTAAAAAAATTTTCCCTGACTGCCACTGAGCTTAGTAGGAGGAAGATTTAGTCTTCTGTGATTTGATTTATTATCTCCTTCATTTTTCTACTGGAGTATTTTTTTTTGTCATTTTATAACAGTTCTTATATATATGATAGATTTAACTCTTTGTTATCATTAGTACTAGAATTTTCCCAAATCTGTAATTTACCTATTGACTTACTGGACTTTTTCTCATACCAAATAGTTTCATTTTTATATGGTCAATATGTATACTTTTTAAAATAACTTTTGCTTCTCCTGCCTTGCAAATGTAAATATAGTCACTTAATTTTGCTTCCGTGATTTTTATTTTGTTTGCTTACACATAGTATTTAACTCACCTGTTTCTCTTGTGTTTTTTTAAATGTTTTGAAATTGGAGTCTAACATTATATTCTTCCATATAGATAGCCAGTTGTCCCAGAACCATATATCAAGTATTTCATCCTTTTCCCACTGAATTTGAAATACCATCTTTGTTATAGATTATCTTCTCATATACATTGGGGTAGATTTCATTCTATGTAGTAGACTCCATTCTTCAAATTCATCTTGAATTTATTCTTAGGCAAATGGTTATCCAGTTGTTTACAGTTATATTTTGAATAATTATGCCTTTTCCACTGATTTGAAATGACATGTGTGTCTGTTCCATTCATCCTTCAACTTTGGCACTAACCACCCCATTTCAATTTTTTCCCCTCTATACTATATTTTTATATCTAGTAGACAAGTCATCTCTTCCCATTCTTTTATCCTTCCTTATCAGAATTTAACTGAATATCTTCTCGTGTTTATTCTTTCATATGAACTCGAAGATGCTCTGGTCATGTAACATCTCTCTTCCCACACACATAGATACTAAATAAATAATTAATACTGTGAAGTGGTTTTGATTAAGAGTGTGTTGCATGAATAGAGGGATCTC
>NW_011474032.1:14172-14951 GCF_000754665.1 Bison bison bison
TGCATAGAGTCGGTGATGCCATCCAACCATTGCATCCTCTGTCATCCCCTTTTCCTCCTGCCTTCAATCTTTCCGAGCATCAGGGTCTTTTCAATTGAGTCGGTTCTTCACATCAGGTGGTCAAAGTATTGGAGTTTCAGCTTCAACATCAGTTCTTCCAAAGAACACCCAGGACTGATCTCCTTTACGATGGACTGGTTGGATCTCCTTGCAGTCCAAGGAACTCTCAACACCACAGTTTAACAGCATCCATTTTTCGGCGCTCAGCTTTCTTTATGTTCCAACTCTCTCATCCATACATGACTACTGGAAAAACCGTAGCTTTGACTAGATGGACCTTTGTTGGCAAAGTAATGTCTCTGGTTTTTAATACACTGTCTAGGTTGGTCATAGCTTTTCTTCCAAGGAGCAAGTGTATTTTCATCATCTGCAGTGATTTTGAATCACAAGAAAATAAAGTCTGTCGCTGTTTCCATTGTTTCCCCATCTATTTGCCAAGAAGTGATGGGACCAGATGCCATGATCTTAGTTTTTTGAATGTTGAGTTTTAAGCTAGCTTTTTCACTTTCCTCTTTCACTTTCATCAAGAGGTTCTTTAGTTCCTCTTCACTTTTTGTCATAAGGGTGGGATCATCTGCATACCTGAGACTTACGATATTTCTCCCAGCAATCTTGATTCTAGCTTGTGCTACATCCAGCCTGGCATTTCCCATGATGTACTCTGCATATAAGTTAAATAAGCAGGGTGACAATATACAGCCTTGTACTCCTTTCCCTAT
>NW_011474032.1:15051-15753 GCF_000754665.1 Bison bison bison
TATATTTGATTTGTCTATTCATATTTTAGAAACTCATGGACAAACATATCCATATTATGTTAAATAATAGGGATGGTGAACAATCCCATTTGTTTTTTAACAGGAATGCTTTTGGTATTTCCTCATTAAGTATGATGCTAGTTTTAACTTGCATTAGTTTTTTTATCATGTGAAGAAATTCTCTATTTATATTTTACCAGGGGTTTTCTTTAGGAATGTCTGTTGGGTTCTTCCCCTCAAAAGATATTTAAGCATCTGTTGAAATATCTTTCTCCATTGATTTATTTTGAACTAATATTAGTTTCTTAATATTGAGCCATCTGTGTTAATGGTATAACATTTACTTAATCAGCAAATATTAATCTTTGAATACACCACTAGATTCAATTTGCTTTGTCATTTAAGATTTGTACACCAATATTTACAATTGGTGTTGAACAGCTGTCAAAATTTGTGCTGTCAAATTTTGGTAACAGGTTTATACTAGCTTTGTAAAATAATTTGTAAAAGCTTTCTTTCTTTCTCTACGATCTCTCACTTGGAAGTTTTTAAATAATGTAAAATGAAATCGTCTTGACAGGTGGCTTTTACAAGATGTTTTCTTTGATAAGTCTCAATTATAATCATTTTCTACCTCTGCTTGGGTTGATTTTAATAATTAATATTGCCCCAAATATTCATGCATTATGCTGAGGTTTTCAG
>NW_011474032.1:17107-17832 GCF_000754665.1 Bison bison bison
AAGAAGAGGTAGCAAGAATACACAGAAGAACTAGTCAAAAAAGATCTTCAATGACCCAGATAATCACGATGGTGTGATCACTGACCTAGAGCCAGACATCCTGGAATGTGAAGTCAAGTGGGCCTTAGAAAGCATCAATATGAACAAAGCTAGTGGAGGTGATGGAATTCCAGTCGAGCTATTTCAAATCCTAAAAGATGATGCTGTGAAAGTGCTGCACTCAATATGCCAGCACATTTGGAAAACTCAGCAGTGGCCATAGGACTGGAAAATGTCCATTTTCATTCTAATCCCAAAGAAAGGCAATGCCAAGGAATGCTAAAACTACCGCACAATTGCACTCATCTCACATGCCGGTACCCTTGCCTGGAAAATCCTGTAGACGGAGGAGCCTGGTAGGCTGCAATCCATGGGGTCATGAAGAGTCAGACACGACTGAGTGACTTCAATTTCACTTTTCACTTTCATGCATTGGAGAAGGAAATGGCAACCCACTCCAGTGTTCTTGCCTGGAGAATCCCAGGGATGGGGGAGCCTGGTGTCTGCCGTCTATGTGGTCACACAGAGTCGGACACGACTGAAGTGACTTAGCAGCAGCAGCAGCACATGCTAGTAAAGTAATACTTTAAATTCTCCAAGCCAGGCTTCAGCAATACGTGAACCACGAACTTTCAGATGTTCAAGCTGGTTTTAGAAAAGGCAGAGGAACCAGAGATCAAATTGCC
>NW_011474032.1:17932-18245 GCF_000754665.1 Bison bison bison
CGTGATTATCTGGGTCATGAAGATCTTTTTTGTATAGTTCTTCTGTGTATTCTTGCCACCTCTTCTTAATGTCTTTTGCTTCTGTTAGGTCCATATTATTTTAGTCCTTTTTGTGCCCATCTTTGCATGAAATATTCCCTTGGCATCTCTAATTTTCTTAAAGAAAATTACTCTATCCCATTCTATTGTTTTCCCCTATTTCTTTGCATTGATCTCTGAGGAAGGCTTTCTTATCTCTGCTTGCTATTCTTTGGAACTCTGCATTCAGATGTTTATATCTTTCCTTTTCTCCTTTGCTTTTTGCTTCTCTTCT
>NW_011474032.1:18922-20247 GCF_000754665.1 Bison bison bison
TTGGATGGCACCACCAACTTGATGGACTTGAGTCTGAGCAAGCTGCGAGAGTTGACAAAGGACAGGGAAGTCTGGCGTGCTGCAGTCCATGGGGTAACAAAAAGTCGGACACGACTGAGTGACTGAACTAAACTGAACTGAAAAAAGACAGATTATCTTAAATAAGGACAAAAATTAGTCTGAATAGCTTTTTTTAAAAAGCAATATTATGTACTAGGAAACAAAAGATAATATTTTCAATGTCTTAAGAGTAAAGTGTTAGTCCGCCTTAAGCTACCATTCAAGGATGTTACCAAAGGAGGCAAGAAAAAGAGGAATGAGGGAAATAAGAGAGGGAGGGAAGGAGGGAGAAGCAAAGAAAGAAAGAAAATAGAATCCAGAAGGAAAGCACTGGATAGAAAAACACAAAGCTGAACAAAGAAGTTGTCAGTAAAACAAATTAATTTTTTTATTATAAAAATGAAATATCAGCTCTCTTTAAGCTTCAGGAAAAAAGTTTAATACAACAGTAGCAAAAATGCACATTAAAGTAAGTCCTTATTGTCATCAAATGGAAGAGAAAACCTAAACAATCTATGAGAAAAATATATATAAAAATTTAAGGTCCAACTTACATTTCTACAAATGTGGAACCTGAAAATTCCCCAACCACAAAACAGCTAGAAATGCTGGAATAATAAGGTATAATTGACATCCTTTTAAAAGCATAGCTGCACTTTTATGAAAGGAAAGGAAATCACCAGTGGCAAAAAATGAAGAGGAAGCTGACAGTCAGAGAAATAAGTTTCTGAGCTGATATTGCAGGAGTGTTGAGGAAAGTTTCTGGTCACAAAAATTTAGGATTTTAAAGTCCAAGCAAGGATAGGACATCAGGCTTAGAGAATATGCAAAGTGTGGAGTTGAAACTGAAAAATTCCTCACAAAAAAATGGGTCTCCAATGGCTACAATTTGATTAAAAGGAAGAAGCAGAAAAATGTAAACAACTGGTACAAGGAGAAAACAAAGACAATTGTCTGTATTGTCTTGCTTGATTTGTGGGGAGACGGATAGGCAGGGAATCACCTCTGAGAATTCCTAACCACAGCCCTGCTTTTAAACAATGAGTTTGTGGTATGAATTTACATTACCAGCTTGATCTAATCTAAAGGATCTAGCTCATATGATTATAATGGTTGCCAAGTCAAAAGTCTCCAGAGTGGGCAGGTAGGCTGGATATTCAGTGAAGAGCTAATACTGCAGTTTAAGTCCAAAGGTAAATAGCTAAAGATTCAGAAAAGAGCCAGTATTACAGTTGAAGTTTAATTATCATCTGCTGCAGAACAGT
>NW_011474032.1:22271-23071 GCF_000754665.1 Bison bison bison
GACAGAGAATGAGATGATTGGATGGCATCACTGACTCGATGGATATAAGTTTGAGGAAACTCCAGGAGGTGGTGAAGGACAGGGAAGCCTGGCATGCTGCAGTCCATGGGGTCACAAGAATCCAACATGACTGATGGACTAAACAACAGCAGGGGAGATGAGTGTGTCTTCTATTCAGGCCTTCAACTGATTGGATAAGGCCCACCCATATTATAGAGGGTAATCTGTTTTACCCTTAAATCTGTTGATTTAAAAGTTAATCTTACCCCCAAAACACTCTCACAGAAACATGCAAAATGTTTGACCACATATTTGTGCACTGTGGCCCAGCCAAAATGACACATAAAATTAACCATTACAGTTAGCTGACTCAACAGTCATCTACAGCTTTATTTTCCCTTGCCTCTTACCCACAAATACTAGAGATGGTGGAGAAAGTACATGCTTGCTTTTCCAATCTCTGGAAATGGCTATATGACCCAGATCTGGTCACTGAGACTTAATTAGAAGTTGACTATTGCAAAGGGAGTAGTTTCTTTTGTACATAACAAAAATACCCTAAAATTGATTGTGATGGTTCCAGAATTCTGTAACACTTCATATAGGTGAGTTGTATGATAATCTGAATTATATCTCAATAAAGCTGTCACCAAAAAATATTTGTTTCTTCACATCATTTTCTACTTAATTCTTCCAGATCAGATCAGACCAGATCAGTCATTCAGTCATGTCCGACTCTTTGCAACCCCATGAATCGCAGCATGCCAGGCCTCCCTGTCCATCACCAACTCCCGGAGTTC
>NW_011474033.1:0-503 GCF_000754665.1 Bison bison bison
TTTAACACGGTAAGCTTCCATGCTCCGGACACACTGGATCTGTAAATGTACATCATGGTGCATTAACATCTAAGAATGGTAGCATGATGATACTGTAAAAACACAGGAGTTTTATTTCTTAGAATGGAGCTTTTTGGAAATATAACCTCAAGATGCCTTAGAATCTAAGATTAAAGGCTTAAGATCTTAGCATCATAGAAGCTTAGAAAAGTAGTGGATTGCCACCTCCATGAGAACCCGAAGGGCAAACAACATGCCAATTTCCAAATTTGAGGAAACTAGTGCAGTTAAAGTAACCCATCTCCTTCTGTTCCCAGATTATTTTTCTTGACCCCTAAGAATTATTCCACCAGGTTGCTTGGCTCCGTCACTTGAAAACTACCAAGAAAGTCAATCAGTAATTTATGTGAGATAAATTACCAATAAACACATTAAAAAGTTTAAAAAAAAAAAAAATAAAGTACCATAGAGTAACAAATAGAGTCCCAGGAATTTAGAAGTGT
>NW_011474034.1:0-585 GCF_000754665.1 Bison bison bison
GATTCCTTTCCCATCTAGGTCACCACAGAACCCTGAGTAGATTTCTCTGTGCTATACATACAGTAGATTCTTGCCAGTTATCTATTTTGTGTATAGTATTGTATATATGTCAACCACAATCTTTCAATTCATCCCACCCTCCTCCCCCCTTGGTAACCAAAAGTATATTTTCTATATTTGTGACTCTATTTCTGCTTTGCAAATAAGTTATTCTGCAACACTTTTCTAGATCACATATATGTTATATATTTGTCTTTCTCTTTTTTACTTCACTCTGCATGACACTCTCTAGGTCCATCCATGTCTCTACAAATGGCATCATCTCATTCCTTTTATGGCTGAGTAATATTCCATCTTATGTGTGTACCACCACTTCCTTATCCATTCCTCTGTTGATGGGCATTTAGATTGCTCAAATGTACAGGCTATTGTAGATAGTGAGGCAGTAAATATTGGTGTGCATACATCCTTTCAAACTATGGTTTTCTCCAGATATATGCCCAAGAGTGGAATTTCTGGATCATATGGTAACTCTGTTTTTAGTTTTCAAGAAACTTCCATACTGTTCTCCATAGTGGCTGTACC
>NW_011474035.1:0-584 GCF_000754665.1 Bison bison bison
ATGCATATAGCCTTTTTTGCAGACAGAACTGAAAGTTATGAAGAGAGCTATAGCCTCAGGCAACACAGTAAGGAGATGAGACAGTAAAATGTGGAAAAGCCCACTGTGAACATTTCCAGCAGAGACTGACTGCTTGGAGGTCCTCGTGTTGATACCTAAGCACACTGTTCAGACTCCCTTCATGAGCCCTGTAGTTCCTCATGTGACATTCTTGGTAACTTAGCAAAGAAATTCAATTGGCCAAACACACACTTAAAGTTTTTAAAACATTATTTTGGAGTTGAATGGAAATGATGTAATAGAATTGAGGCTAGACTAGTAGGTAAGATTTTGCTTCTATGGGGTATTTTTTAACATAGTATTTCTCAATTCTAGTTGCACATTAAATGTATTTGGAGAGCTTCCAAAAATTCAGAGGTCCAGGCTCCACCCTACATATTCTAATTTATTTGATCTGCAGGGGATCTTAGGCATGGTATGGTTTTTGAAAGTTCCCTATTTCAGTTCAGTTCAGCCACTCAGTCATGTCCGACTCTTTGTGACCCCATGGACTGCAGCACGCCAGGCTTCCCTGTCCATCACCA
>NW_011474036.1:0-614 GCF_000754665.1 Bison bison bison
GTTAAAAGTTCTTTGCAGGAAAGGAAAATGAGCTAGGTCTTAGTTGCGAGAAGTAGGATGTTCAATCTTTCTTATGGCATGTGAAATCTTTACTTGTGACATTCAAATTATTAGTTGCAGTATGTGGGATCTACTTCCTTGACCAGGACTGAACCTGAGCCCCCTGCAATGAGAGTGCAGAGTCTTAGCCAGTGGACCACTAGGGAATTCCCTTTTCTTACCCTTAATTGATCCAACAGTTAGTTCAGAATAAACACTGCAACAAACTATTGAGTGACTATAGCTTATGAAAGAATAAAATGAATTACTGTGGGCAAGAATCTCATAGGAGAAATGGAATAGCCCTCATAGTCAACAAAAGAGTCCAAAATACACTACTTGTGTGAAACCTCAAAAATGACAGAATGATCTTGGTTCATTTCTAAAGCAAGCCATTGAACATCACATAATTCAAGCCTATGACCCTACCACCAATGCTGAAGAAACTGAAGTTGATCAGTTCTATGAAGATGTTCTAATCATTAATTGGGTTTGGAATGTGAAAGTAGGAAGTCAACAAATACCTAGAGTAATAGTCAAATTTGGCCTTGGAGTATAAAATAAAGCAGAGCAAA
>NW_011474037.1:0-444 GCF_000754665.1 Bison bison bison
ACTCCAGAGAGAAGAAATCCAGCTCCATCCACCAGAACACTGACACAAGCTTCCCTAACCAGGAAACCTTGACAAGCCACCCATACAAACCCACCCACAGCAAGGAAATTCCACAATAAAGAACTCCACAAACTTCCAGAATACAGAAAGGCCACCTCAAACTCAGCAATATAAGTAAGATGAAGAGACAGAGGAATACCCAGCAGGTAAAGGAAAAGGATAAATGCCCACCAAACCAAACAAAAGAGGAAGAAATAGGGAATCTACCTAATAAAGAATTCCAAATAACAATAGTGAAAATGATCCAAAATCTTGAAACCAAAATGGAATCACAGATAAATAGCCTAGAGACAAGGATTGAGAAGATGCAAGAAAAGTTTAACAAGGACATAGAAGAAATAAAAAAGAGTCAATATATAATGAATAATGCAATAAATGAGATAA
>NW_011474037.1:1349-2559 GCF_000754665.1 Bison bison bison
TCCAAGCATCTTTTCTGACCACAATGCAGTAAGATTAGATCTCAATTACAGGAGAAAAACTGTTAAAAAATGCCAACATATGGAGGCTGAACAACGCACTGCTGAATAACCAACAAATCACAGAAGAAATCAAAAAAGAAATCAAATTATGCATAGAAACGAATGAAAATGAAAACACACAACCCAAAACCTGTGGGACACTGTAAAAGCAGTGCTAAGGGGAAGGTTCATAGCAATACAGGCATACCTCAAGAACCAAGAAAAAAGTCAAATAAATAACCTAACTCTACACCTAAAGCAACTAGAAAAAGAAGAAATGAAGAACCCCAGGGTTAGTAGAAGGAAAGAAATCTTAAAAATTAGGGCAGAAATAAATGCAAAAGAAACAAAAGCGAGCATAGCAAAAATCAACAGAGCCAAAAGCTGGTTCTTTGAGAGGATAAATAAAATTGACAAACCATTAGCCAGACTCATCAAGAAACAAAGGGAGAAAAATCAAATCAATAACATTAGAAATGAAAATGGAGAGATCACAACAGACAACACGGAAATACAAAGGATCATAGGAGACTACTATCAGCAATTATATGCCAATAAAACGGACAACTTGGAAGAAATGGACAAATTCTTAGAAAAGTACAGCTTTCCAAAACTGAACCAGGAAGAAATAGAAAATATTAACAAACCCATCACAAGCACGGAAATTGAAACTGTAATCGGAAATCTTCCAGCAAACAAAAGCCCAGGTCCAGATGGCTTTGTGGCTGAATTACACCAAAAATTTAGAGAGGAGCTAACACCTATCCTACTCAAACTCTTCCAGAAAATTGCAGAGGAAGGTAAACTTTCAAACTCATTCTATGAGGCCACCATCACCCTAATACCAAAACCAGACAAAGATGCCAGAAAGAGAGATAACTACAGGCCAATAACACTGATGAACATAGATGCAAAAATACTTAATAAAATTATTGCAAACAGAGTCCAACAACATACGAAAAATATCATACATCATGACGAAGTGGGCTTTATCCCAGGGATGCAAGGATTCTTCAATATCCGCAAATCAATCAATGTAATACACCACATTAACAAATTGAAAAATAAAAGCCATATGAGTATCTCAATAGATGCAGAGAAAGCCTTTGACAAAATTCAACATCCATTTATGATAAAATCTCTCCAGAAAGCAGGAATAGAAGGAACATAC
>NW_011474037.1:2659-3414 GCF_000754665.1 Bison bison bison
GGAACACGTGTACACCCATGGTGGATTCATGTTGATGTATGGCAAAACGAATACAATATTGTAAAGTAATTAGCCTCTAATTAAAATAAATAAATTTAAATTAAAAAAAAAAAACCCAAGACCCCTATATATGTTGTCTACAAGACACCCACCTCAAAACAAGGGACACATACAGACTGAAAGTGAAGGTCTGGAAAAAGATATTCCATGCAAATAGAGACCAAAAGAGAGCAGGAGTTTTAATACTCATATCAGATAAAATAGACTTTAAAACAAAGGCTGTGAAAAGAGACAAAGAAGGACACTACAAAATGATCGAAGGATCAATCCAAGAAGAAGATAGAACAATTATAAATATATATGCACCCAACATAGAAGCACCGCAATATGTAAGGCAAATGCTAACAAGTATGAAAGGGGAAATTAACAATAACACAATATTAGTGGGAGACTTTAATACTTCACTCACACCTATGGATAAATCAACTAAACAGAAAATTAACAAGGAAACACAAACTAAATGATACAATAGACCAGTTAGACCTAATTGATAGCTATAGGACATTTCATCCCAAAACAATGAATTTCACCTTTTTCTCAAGCGCACCCGGAACCTTCTCCAGGACAGATCAGATTCTGGGCCATAAATCTAGCCTTGGTAAATTCAAAAAAATTGAAATCATTCCAAGCATCTTTTCTGACCACAATGCAGTAAGATTAGATCTCAATTACAGGAGAAAAACTGTTAAAAAATG
>NW_011474037.1:4986-5498 GCF_000754665.1 Bison bison bison
TGGAAATAAAAGCAAAAATCAACAAATGGGACCTAATTAAACTTCAAAGCTTCTCCACAACAAAGGAAACTATAAGCAAGGTGAAAAGACAGCCTTCAGAATGGGAGAAAATAATAGCAAATGAAGCAACTGACAAACAGCTAATCTCAAAAATATACAAGCAACTCCTGCAGCTCAATTCCAGAAAAATAAACGACCCAATCAAAAAATGGGCCACAGAACTAAACAGACATTTCTCCAAAGAAGACATACAGATGGCTAACAAACATATGAAAAGGTGCTCAATACCACTCATTATCAGAGAAATGCAAATAAAATGCAAATGCAAATCAAAACCACAAAACCATTTCACGCCAGTCAGAATGGCTGCGATCCAAAAGTCTACAAGCAATAAATGCTGGAGAGGGTGTGGAGAAAAGGGAACCCTCTTACACTGTTGGTGGGAATGCAAACTAGTACAGCCACTATGGAGAACAGTGTGGAGACTCCTTAAAAAACTGGAAATAGAACTG
>NW_011474037.1:5598-5983 GCF_000754665.1 Bison bison bison
AATGGAACAAAATAGAAAGCCCAGAGATAAATCCACGCACCTATGGACACTTTATCTTTGACAAAGGAGTCAAGAATAAACAATGGAGAAAAGACAATCTCTTTAACAAGTGGTGCTGGGAAAACTGGTCAACCACTTGTAAAAGAATGAAACTAGAACACTTTCTAACACCATACACAAAAATAAACTCAAAATGGATTAAAGATCTAAATGTAAGACCAAAAACTATAAAACTCCTAGAGGAGGACATAGGCAAAACATTCTCTGACATACATCACAGCAGGATCCTCTATGACCCACCTCCCAGAATATTGGAAATAAAAGCAAAAATCAACAAATGGGACCTAATTAAACTTCAAAGCTTCTCCACAACAAAGGAAACTAT
>NW_011474037.1:6435-7579 GCF_000754665.1 Bison bison bison
CCAGTCCAGGTTTGATGCATGATACAGGATGCTCGAGGCTGGTGCACTGGGATGACCCAGAGGGATGGTTTGGGGAGGGAGGTGGGAGGGAGGTTCAGAATGGGGAACATGTGTACACCCGTGGTGGATTCATGTTGATGTATGGCAAAACAAATACAATATTGTAAAGTAATTAGCCTCCAATTAAAATAAATAAATTTGTATTCAAAAAAAGAAAGTACAGCCTGAGCTCCCACAACAGGAGACTTCTCTTACCATTACTGTCATGGGGTGGGAGTGGAGAAAAGGGCTCCATGTAGCTACTAAGACAATAGGGAAAGGCAGAGGAAATAAGTTCTTTAATTAGAGTATAGATAAAGGAAAATAAATCAATCTTTTCTTACCACCAAATTAATTTAAAACATCTCAACTCTCTAACTGGAGCCTCGGCTGTATTTTCTCATGTTATAATAAATTTACATTATGAGTTAACTAGGATTCCACAAGGCAGGTGGAAACCTAATAACTATACTTAAAATTTCTATGGAAAAATATACTGTAAGTCTTGAGTAGTTGACTTTTTGAACTTTTGAAATATAAGCTAATTATAAATTAAGGATTGCCTGGATATACCTACAAGACTCAGAACATGTGTATGTATATATACACACATATACTCACAATTATATCAACATGTAGATGAATATGTAAAAGGGCAAATAAACTAGCTAATGAGTAAGTGAATAGAAAAATTAGAATAGAGACATACTTATTGGAAGAACAGAAAGAAAACCCTGAAAATTTTGGGAGACCATTAATTTTTTTACCCTCCTGGAAATAATCACAAAAAACTCACAACCTTTTTGTGCTCCTGAATATTTCCTGCTCCACTAACTACACCCAAAACTTCGCACCTCTGGAGGCATGTAAGGAACACTATAGAGGACAGGAGAAGGTGACTAGGTAAAGGAACAACAGAATGCTAATTTCATACTAAATTTTGGTTGTCTAAATAGATAAAGCAGTTAACACACCAGGTCAGTAGAGTCAGCAGGACTTTCAAATATATTCAGGTACTCAATGATGTCCTTGAGATCTTGGGTCATTTGTTTCATCTGAGCATCTACATTTTCTGCAAACTTGTAACTGAAAAGGAAGGTAAAAT
>NW_011474037.1:8901-9327 GCF_000754665.1 Bison bison bison
TTCCTTTAGGATGGAATGGTTGGATCTCCTTGCAGTCCAAGGGACTCCCAAGAGTCTTCTCCAACACCATGGTTCAAAAGCATCAATTCTTCAGCACTCAGCTTTCCTTATAGTCTATCTCTCACATCCATACATGACTACTGGAAAAACCATAGTCTTGACTAGACAGACCTTTGTCTATAAAGACTAAATAATTCAATTAAATTTATTTGTAACTACTGCCTTTCTGTCCCAAACTACTTATAGATAATTGGCTGCCTAGATTGTTGAAGATTCTAGTAAAGATTCCAATGCAATATAAATCTGACTACCTAAAAGCAATCAGAAAGAATATGCAGATCAGGAAGCAACAGTTAGAACTGGACATGGAACAACAGACTGGTTCCAAATAGGAAAAGGAGTCCGTCAAGGCTGTATATTGTCACC
>NW_011474037.1:9427-12178 GCF_000754665.1 Bison bison bison
GTATTCATTGGAAGGACTGATGCTGAAGCTCAAACTCCAATACTTTGGTCATATGATGTGAAGAACCGACTCATTGGAAAGACCCTGATTCTGGGAGGGATTGGGGGCAGGAGGAGAAGGGGACGACAGAGGATGAGATGGCTGGAGGGCATCACTGACTCGATGGACATGAGTTTGAGTGAACTCCGGGAGTTGGTGATGGACAGGGAGGCCTGGCATGCTATGATTCATGGGGTCACAAAGAGTCGGACACGACTGAGCGACTGAACTGAATTGAAGTGAGTGTTTCTTCAACCTACAGGTAGGATCACATGGCTGAAAATGTAACTCTGTTTCCAAGAAAATGATAGAATGCATAGGATAATCAGTGAAATGAAAAGATTCACAAAGGCTGAAATACAATAGAAGAAACAGAGAGCTAGAGTTCATACAGATTAGCTGTACTTACCACATTTAATACATCTACAAAAAGTTAACTTGCAAGGTTTTAAAAAATAAGCTCAGTCTTAATTCACTAATAAGCCATTCATAAAATCAATCAGATTTAGTTTACGTAGCACATTCATACATGTTCTTCTAATAACATTTTATAATTTGGCCTTATTACCAAATCTCAGTTCTAAAGAAATAAAGTTACTGTGGGAATATTGGCAATATATTGACCAAAGGTAAAGACCAAATCACACACAAATAAAATATATTCAGGTAAAGACCAAATCACACACAAATAAAATATATTCAATCTAAGACATCGACAAAACCATTCAATGTTTAAAAGCCACACAGTCTGCGCCTAGATTAACAAATTTCCTTTAAAATAAGAAATGGACTTATCACTGAAGCAATCGCATCAACATTAGGTTTAAAAGAGTCAGTATAAATAGGAGGTCATAAATATTCTGTAATATCATGATACCACACACATAAAATTTGTATTTCTAATTTAAGAACAAACTTGACAAATATAAAAACTTAACAGTGGTCATGTCTAATCCTGAGATTAATAACAGTTTACAAAATGCTACAAAACAAAACTGCCAGAATGACTACTTCACTTTCAAGCATCCTGAAAATATAAACAGCAATCAAATAAGTTGATAAATGGCAACTACCAGAACTTGCACTTTTCTCCCAATTTTTATTCCCTGCCTTCAAAGTCATTTTTATCTTTGTTTAGTAGCTAAGACCTGCCCTATTCCTCAATCTTTATTTAGTTACTTACGTCTTCTCATGCTCATCTATATACTGTGGATAAACAGACCCACTATGGTCCTTTAGAGACTCCTCCAAAGGGATAAAGAGATCTTCCAGTTCCCTCTGCTGTGACAGGATAAAATCCAATTCTTGTTCCAGCCTGGAAAAAAAAGTCAATAGAAAGGCTGATGAAACGAATTTTGAGTGACACAATAAATGTCAGTAAACCATAACAAGGAAAAACAACCAGACAAAGACATAGATCTTTAATCTTCCAACCTAGGGAAGCTAAGGTTCTACCTTTTCTGATGCAGTTTCACTTTTTCTACTTCTCCATGTAAAGCAGTTATCTATAAAGGAAAATAAGAATATAATAGTATAAATATTTGAATTTATATTGTAACTGTAAGGCAATATTTATTTTGTAATATACACTTCAAGTATGAAAGAGTTCCTAATTCAGGGCACTTATTACCTAAGGAAAATATTTTTAAGTTTATCACTAATATTGAAAAGAAAAATTAACCATGAAACATGGGTCTATTTTCCTGTGTTCATCAGAAAATACTTACACAATGCAGGTAAATTAATGAGAACATCTTCTTACCTTCTCACCATTCTCCATCAATGTATAGTCCCAAGCATTGACCAGGGTGGCCTGGTGAAGAAAGTATTTCTCTTGATCCTCTAACTCAAGGTTCCATTTGTTTACCAGACCGTCCAGCTGACCATATGTCATCACAGGAGTTATGATTGCACTAAAAAGGATACAGTATGATCGGATGATCATACTTTCCAAAGTATGATCAGATTTTTAAAAGTATAACACAGAAGAACTTAGAGGAAAAAATATCACATTTTACAGACATTTCTCCAACCTGCTCCCTAACAAAACCACCAAAACTGGTAAAGATTATTTCAAAAACAACCATTCAAAGTCTCTGGAAGTTATCCTAAGGAAATACAGCAAATGTAAAACGATAAATCTTTCAGAAAAAAATTAGGAGAAAATCTTTGGAATCTAGGCAAAGAGTTCTTAAACTTGACACTAAAAGCACATTCATTAAAGGAAAAAGTGATAAATCAGACCTTGTCAATTAAGTTTTGTTTGGTGAAACACTCTTTAATTACAGAGTTAGAAAAAACTGTTCATAAACCACATATCTGACAAAGGGCAGGTATCTAGAATACATAAAACTCTCAAAACTTAGTAAAAACAAAATTCAAGTAGAAATGGACAAAAGGTATGAACAGACACTTCATCAAAGAGGATATGCAGATGGGAAATAAACATATAAAAAGATGTCCAACATCATTAGTCATCAGGGGAATGCATATTAAAACTACTATGAGCTGGAGAAGACTCTTGAGAGTCCCTTGGACTGCAGAGATCAAACAAGTCAATCCTAAAGAAAATCAACCTTGAATATTCATTGGAAGGGCTGATACTGGAAGCTGAAGTTCCAATGCTTTGGCCATCTGATGCAGAGTTGAATACTGGAAAAGACCCTGATGCTGGTAAAGATTGAGGGTAGGAGAAGAAGGGGGCAACAGAGG
>NW_011474037.1:14237-14671 GCF_000754665.1 Bison bison bison
AAGTGACTACAAAGAGTCTTCTCCAACACCACAGTTCAAAAGCATCAATTCTTTGACACTCAGCTTTCTTCACAGTCCAACTCTCACATCCAACCTCACTGGTAAGTTCTGCTAAACTTTGAAGAAAAGAATAATTGCAATCTTACACAAAATCTCTGTACATCTCTAACCTTGCATACTTACTTGAATATATCTGTGTAATTAATCCTAGAAATGAAATTGCTAGACCAAAGGGTCAGCATGCTCTAAATTGTAATTATTTCTTTCCAAATTCCCCTGTCAAAAAAATATTGCCAATTTGTACTCCTATCAGTAGGGAAGACTGCTGCTTCTCTACACCATAGCTCATAATTGGCATACATCTTAGCCAGTATTATAGTTAAAAGCCCCACTGTTTTGTGCATTGTTTGTTAAGTGCTCATTGTGTAAGAAGG
>NW_011474037.1:14771-16486 GCF_000754665.1 Bison bison bison
AAAATATGGAAGTATTTCCAGAAATATGGAAAGCATCAGACTCTAAGCAGAAATTTGGAAATATTTCCAAACATGTAGAAAGAATCAGACAATAAACAGAGGGGAGCTGAAAGGACTGACAGAGGGAAAACGTGAAGTAAAATTAAAGAGTCATGAGCAAGTCAAAATTAAAAATAAGCTAAAATAGTATGGCAGAAAAAGGGGTAGAGAAACCAAAAAGAAGTTAAAAAAGATTTTAAAAAAGACAAAAGGAGAATGGCTAAATTATGTTTATGCAACATTAAATTCAGGAGGTCCCTAAAGCTGACTTTAAAACAACTTCTAAATTCTAATTTCCTTAAAGTTCATTGCCATGATAATACCTGTATTAGCTTTCCACAAGATTTCATTTCCCTTTTGGCCACAAAGATCCTTATAATAATTCTCCCATTCTTTGTGTTAGAAAGTGGAATGGGCAAGAGAAGATCATGCCCAAATACCAAAGATCTCTGGGGTCATCATCATTTAAAACACTGCAGAGATTACAGACTAGATCCCACATAGCATTCTTTACTGACACATGTCATCACCTTCTTCATCTAAGAATAAAAAACCTGATCTGAAAAGAATTCCTTCTTCAGAAATGCTGAAAATTAATGCCATTATCAAGACCCCCCCTTTACTGATTAATCATTCTAACATTGTATTATTACTACATTCAAGACAGAAAAACAGATAAACCATCAAGAAAAACACAAGTCTTTCTTGTAAAGGAGCTTATCTTCACCCAAAGAAGTTTTTTTATTTTTTTAAGTCAGCATTTCCTGACATGGACAGATGTCCAAAGATAATATATACTTAAGAAAATGGCAAATTCTAAGATTAAGTGTGTGTATCCCATTTTTTGAAAACAACAACAACAACAACAAACACATTTAATGTATGTTTGTATGTGTTTGGAAAAAAGGCTGTTAAGGAAAGAACCATACTGTTCCCTCTAGAGTGTGTGATATATGTATGTATGCATGTGTATATGGTTTCTGTAATATTTAGAAAAGCAACTACCATCACTACCACTAAACAAAGAAATTAACATAAATCAATGCCTCTCCAAAGATGCTGTGTGATACCTTCAGGAAAATTAATACCTGTCAGTCTAAACACAAAGGAATCAAGTCATAAAAAATAGTATGATTATTTTAAACTTTTTTATATAGTATTTTTTTATTCCTTATTTTTATGGTATTTTTAAAAGGTATAAATTAGCTCTGTCATAGTAGACAATATTAAAATGACAATAATATTTCAACTAATTCCAAAAGAAGCAATAGTTTTGAGAATAAAGGTTCTATCACAGTCTGATTTTACAAGTTACAGCTCTGGTCAAAACTAAATACGAGTCAACTCCATGTTATCTGTGTACTAAAAGGAAAGCACTGTTCTATAAATAATAGAAAATAATTACATAACAAATTTGGATTTACATTTAAATAAATCTCATTCTGATCATCTTAAAAATCAATACATAACAAAGTGAGTGCTCAATGTGCTATGCTCAGTGTGCTCAGTAGTGTCCAACTCTTTGACATCCCATGGACTGTATGTAATCCACCAGGCTCCCCTGTCCATGGTATCCTCCAGGCAAGAATACTGAAGTGGGTTGCCATTTCCTCCTCCAGGGGATCTTCCTGACCCAGGGATCGAACCACATCTCCTGCATCTCCTGCACTGGCAGG
>NW_011474038.1:0-999 GCF_000754665.1 Bison bison bison
AGCAGAGGCAGAACAGTGAAAATCCTGGGACCGCCAGAGAAACAAAAGATTACTCACACAGGAAGCTTCTAATGCTGCACTCTAACTTCCGACAGGCTCACAGAGCAAAGGACCATGCCCTAGTGAATACAGAAGGGGGGTGGTCCAGCTGTGGTCTATGTTCCCAGAGCCAGAGAAGCAGGTGCACAACTGTCAGAGATGGAAGGCAAGGGACCTACAGCCTTAGACCCAGAGATCATATCTACTGCCAAGCCATTAGCTCCCTTGGGTTGCAACCCATGGCTTCTTGGTGTCCTCCGTGGCTTGGATCTGATAAACATGTCACAACGCAAGACCAGCTCTGCTGGGGAAGTATATGACACGCCTAAGACTTCGGCAACCCCTGCATGGCCTGGCTAGGAGCCCAAACAGCTTGTTTCTGCTGAGGGTCTCCCAAACCAGGACCAACTTGCCTGGTAGATGCACAGCCCATCTTGGGCTGTGGCAAACCCTCGTGTGGTCCAGTCACAGAAAGCGATTCCCACACATACTGGCGGTGTTTCTGGTATCCCTCCCTTTCCACAGTACAACTGAGCAAATAAGCCCGAATAAGTGGCCACTCTGGGCCCCTTGTGTCAGGATTGAGACACACTGGAGAAAGACTTGCAAGACATTAAGTGGGTCAAAAAAATCAAAGCAGAAGATTGAGTAAATAAAGAAGGGGAATCATCCTGGAAGTAGCATGTGCAGTGGATCAAAATCCCGCAGTTAACCTGAGACTGTGCACTTTAGGGTATACTATAGTCTTTGAGAGCAAGTACTTGCAGGAGCAAGGGAATATCTGAGTCTGAACTGAAACCACATGGCCTACAACAAGTCCAGAGACCTTCCAAGATGTATTGGAAGACCTTCTGAGTAGGCAAATCGACAAGAACAGGAAAACAGAGGAAACACATGGACATTCCTCTCACTACCACCCTACAAATACTTCCCGCTCCTTATTTATAAATTTTATGTGTT
>NW_011474038.1:1179-3118 GCF_000754665.1 Bison bison bison
GAGGTCGCAGAGTCGGACATGACTGAGCGACTGAACTGAACTGAACTGAACTGATGGCCTTTCAGTCTGCAGAAATGAGACCCCAAACAGTAAACTAAACAAAATGAAAAGGCAGAGAAATATGTAGTAGAAGGAACATGGTAAAAGCCTACTAGCCTCAACAAACGAGGAAGAATTAGACAGCCCACCTGAAAGAGAATTCAGAATAATGACAGTAAAGATCATCAAAAATCTTGAAAACAAAATGGAGACATGGATAGACTTGAGGCACAGGTTGAGAAAGATGCAAGCAGTGTTTAACAAGGACTTAAACGAATTATAGAATAAACAATCAACAATGAATAACACAATAACTAATACAAAAAATACACTGGAAGGAAACAGCAGTAGAGTAATTGAGGCCGAAGAATGGATAAGTGAGCTGGAAGATAAATGTTGGAAACAACTGAAGCAGAGCAGAATAAAGAAAAATAAATGAAGAAATGAGGACAGCCTCAGAAATCTCTGAGACAACATTAAGTGTCCCAACATTCAAATCATAGGAACCCCAGAAGGAAGGGTACATGAGAAAATATTTTAGCAGATTATGGTAGAAAAACTCCCTAAGATGGGTAAGAAAATAGACACCCAAGTCCAGGAAGCCCAGAGACACTCATACCAGATAAACCCAAGGAGAAACATGCAAAGACACATAATAATCAAACTAAAAAAATTAAACACCAAAAATAAATGTTAAAGCAGCAAGTGCATGTCCAACTCTTGCAACCTTATGGACTGTAGCCCACCAGGCTCCTCTTTCCATGGAATTCTTGAGAATACTGGAGTCGGTTGCCACGCCCTCCTTCAGGGAATCTTCCTGACCCAGGGATTGAACCCATGTATCTTGTATCTCCTGCATTGGCAGGTATGTTCTTTACCATTAGTGCCACCTGGTTAACCCCAAGGAAGCAATAAACAACATACAAGTGGGTCCCTATAAGACTAACAGCTGATCTTTCAATAAAAACCTGCAGGCTAGAAGAGAATGGCAGGATATACTGAAAGTGATGAAAGGAAAAAAATTACAACCAAGGTTACTCTATCCAGCAAGAAGCACATTCAAATTCCAAGGAGAAATGAAAAGCTTTACACACAAACAAAGACTAAGAGTATTCAGCACTACCAGTCCAGCACTTCAACGAATATTAAATGAACTTGTCTCGACAGGAAACACAGAAAAGGCTCATGAAACAAACCCCAAACAATAAACTCAATGGTAACAGGATCATACTTATCAATGATTATCTTAAAAGTAAGTGGGCTTAATGTTCCAACCAAAAGATATAGATTGGCTGAATGGATACAAAAACAAGACCTCTATATATGCTGTCTACAAGAGATCCACCTCAAACTGGGGGATGCATGCAGACTGAAAGTGAGGGGTGGAAAAGATATCCCATGCAAATGGATATTAAAGCAGGAGTAGCAATACACATATCAGATAAAATAGACTTAAAAAAACATTAGAAGAGATAAATAAGGACACTATATAATGATCAAGGGATCAATCCAAGAAGAAGTCATAACAATTATAAATATATAGGCACCCAACATAGGAGCATCTCAATACATAAGGCAAATACTAATAATTATTAAAGGAGTAATTGACAGTAACACAATAATAGTGTGAGACTTTAAATACCCCACTCCCATCAATGGACAGATCATTCAGAAAAAAATATTAGTAAGAAAACAGAAGCTTTGAATGATACATTGGCCTAGTCAGACCTCATTGATATCAACAGGGTGTTTCATCCAAAAAAAGAATAGATTTCACTTTTTTTTCAAGTGCACATGGAAGATTCTCCAGGATAGATAATATCTTGTGCCACAAATCATGCCTTGATAAATTTGAAAAAATTGGGATCATTTCAAGCATCTTTTCTGATCACAACACTGT
>NW_011474038.1:4990-5308 GCF_000754665.1 Bison bison bison
AAAAATTCAAAGTTAGTAGAAGGAAAGAAATCATAAAGATCAGAACAGGAATAAGTGAAATAAATGAGGGAGATATAGCAAAGATCAATAAAACTAAAAGATGGTTCTTGGAGAAGATAAGCAAAACCGACAAACCCTTAGCCAGACTTGGATTTCCCTGGTGGCTCAGATGGTAAAGATTCTGCCTGAAATGCAGGAGACCCGTGTTCAATCCCTGTGTTGGGAGGATACCTGGAGAGAAGAATGGCAACTCACTTCATTATTCTTGCCTGGAGAATTCTATGGACAGAAGAGAGCCTGTCGGGCTGCAGTCCATGG
>NW_011474038.1:5552-5970 GCF_000754665.1 Bison bison bison
AAAAAAAAAAACTGAAAAACACAAACATATGGAGGCTAAATAATATGCTACTGAGTAACCAACTGAAGACATTTCTTCAGTAGACACTGAAGAAATCTAAAAGGAAGTCAAAATATGCCTAGAAAAAAATAAAAATGAAAACATGACAACTCAAAACCTATTGGATGCAATAAAAAACAGTGTTAAGAGAGAAGTTTATAGCAATAGAAGCGTACCTCAAGAAGCAAGAGAGACATCAAATAACCTCACCTTATACCTAACGCAGGGCTTCCCTGGTGGCTAAGATGGTAAAGAATCCATGTGCAATACAGGAGACTCATGTTCAGTCCATGGGTTGGGAAGATCCCCTGAAGGAGGAAATGGCAACACAATCCAGTATTCTTGCCTGGAGAATCCCATGGAGAGAAGAGCCTGGTGG
>NW_011474038.1:9391-9922 GCF_000754665.1 Bison bison bison
TGCCCACCAAACCAAACAAAAGAGGAAGAGATAGGGAATCTACCTGATAAAGAATTCCGAATAATGATAGTGAAATTGATCCAAAATCTTGAAACTAAAATGGAATCACAGATAAATAGCCTGGAGACAAGGATTGAGAAGATGCAAGAAAGGTTTAACAAGGACCTAGAAGAAATAAAAAAGAGTCAATATATAATGAATAATGCAATAAGTGAAATTAAAAACACTCTGGAGGCAACAAATAGTAGAATAACAGAGGCAGAAGACGGGATTAGTGAATTAGAAGATAGAATGGTAGAAATAAATGAATCAGAGAGGATAAAAGAAAAACGAATTAAAAGAAATGAGGACAATCTCAGAGACCTCCAGGACAATATTAAACGCTACAACATTCGAATCATAGGGGTTCCAGAAGAAGAAGACAAAAAGAAAGACCATGAGAAAATACTTGAGGAGATAATAGTGGAAAACTTCCCTAAAATGGGGAAGGAAATAATCACCCAAGTCCAAGAAACCCAGAGAGTACCAAAC
>NW_011474039.1:0-839 GCF_000754665.1 Bison bison bison
ATTATTTCATTAATGGTCATCCTTCACGTCATCTGTTCTTTGGCCCCTTTGCTCTGTTAGGCCTTCAATTCTCACCACCTTGTCCCCAGATCTCATGGTTCCTTTGATCTGTGTCAGTGCATTTTCTCATAACATTCATGGCACAGTTTCCATCTGCTCAGGTTAAAAGATGTAAGGATCTTATTTTACCAAAATTTTTTCTTAAGCGCATGCACGCCCATGCACACACATGCACACACGGACACACACACACAACTTTTCCTTTCCATTCTAACCTCTTAATCCTGTAGAGGCGTACACTAAGTTTACAGAGGCAACATAGGAAAACTCTAACTCATCACAGAACCTTCAAATTCCTGCCCAAAGAACTACATTCTGTTTTTTCTAATTTATAATGATATTATTATTTTGAAGTATAGTTGATTTACAGTGTTGCATTAGTGTCATGTGTACAGCACAGTGATTCAGTAATATATTCAGGATATATTTCAGATTCTTTTCACAATAAGTTATTATTAAATATTAGATATAGTTCCCTGTGCTATACAGTAGGTCCTTGTTTACTGTATGTGTAGTAGTGTGAATCTACTAGTCCCACACTCCTAATTTATCTCTCTCTCCACCCTCTTTCCTCTTTGGTAACCATAAGCTTCTTTTCTATGACTGTGAGCCTGTTTCTGTTTTGTAAATAAGTTCATTTGTATCATTTTTCTTAGATGCCACATCAGTTCAGTTCAGTTCAGTCCCTCAGTCGTGTCCAACTCTTTGCAACCCCATGAATCACAGCATGCCAGGCCTCCCTGTCCATCACCAACTCCCAGAGTTTACCCAAACTCATG
>NW_011474039.1:1976-2250 GCF_000754665.1 Bison bison bison
ATTTGGAACCAGTCTGTTGTTCCATGTCCAGTTCTGACTGTTGCTTCCTGACCTGCATATAGGTTTCTCAAGAGGCAGGTCAGGTGGTCTGGTATTCCCATCTCTTTCAGAATTTTCCACAGTTTATTGTGATCCACACAGTCAAAGGCTTTGGCATAGTCAATAAAGCAGAAATAGATGTTTTTCTGGAACTCTCTTCCCTTTCCCATGATCCAGTGGATGTTAGCAATTTGATCTCTGGTTCCTCTGCCTTTTCTAAAACCAGCTTGAACAT
>NW_011474039.1:2350-4093 GCF_000754665.1 Bison bison bison
CATGTGTCATATCATATGATATAGTGTTCAATACTATGGACAATGCAACTGCCAAAATTAAGAAGGAAAAACAAGAACAGTGGTGGAACACACAGTGATGCATAGTAGATATTCAGCAAGCATTTCCTTAATGGATTTATTTGTTTCACTCAAGGCTTTGACTTACTTAGTAATTCTATATAACCTTGGAGATAGAAAAATGATAAAAACCTAAAACAATAGGCTTTCTCTCAATAGCATGTTTTATTTGAATGTTCAGAGAAAAAGGCAGAAGGACAAATGAGCACTTTCCCCAGTCATCCAGAAGGTTAGTTTTGGACAGTATTTCTTACACTGTAGCATGCATCAGAATTGCCTGGAGGGCTTGTTAAAACAGATTGCCAAGTGCCACCCTCAGAGTTTCTGATTCACCATATCTGGGATGGTGCATTTCTAACAACTTCCCAGGTGATGCTGATGCTGTGGGTCACAGGGTGACTATCTTAGCTTGCCTGAAAGTGGGGAGTTTTCCAGAATTTTGGACTCTGAGCGCTTAAAACTAGGACAATCCTGGGCACACTTACTGGTTAGGACCAGACTTTGAGAACCATTAACCTTAAAGGTTGTATGGTAACCAGCAAGATACTTTACATGTTCAGATAATACCAATATCCCATAATATCTCAAATCTAGATAGCCAAATGCAGTGATTGAGTCAGTCACAGAGGAGACATTTATAATTGGAAATTCGGTGTAAGTGGACTGGTTTCTAAGCCTTCTTCCCCACCCCACCCATCCTCTGCCCAAGTCCCTGAACTAGAAGAAATCTCTGGTTCAGCTCTTTCCTGTGCTCCAGGTTGAATCTGCTTTGAAGTAGGGGCCTAGATCTACCCTGGGAGGCACTGTGTAAGTGCAACTCCTGGGTCAGACAGACCTATGTTCAAATCTGCCACTTCTAAGCCATGCAGCCTTGCTTAAGGCATTCAAGTTTCCTGAGCTTCAGTTTCATGTAGAAAATGAGTATTATTACTAAAACGTCTTCCTCATGGACTTCCCTGGTGGCTCAGACAGTAAAGCCTACAATGCGGGAGACCCAGGTTCTATCCCTGGGTCGGGAAGATCCTCTGGAGAAGGAAGCGGCAACCCACTCCAGTACTCTTGCCTGGAAAATCCCATAGATGAAGGAGCGTGGTAGGCTACAGTCCATGGGGTCGCAAAGAGTCGGACACGACTGAGCGACTTAACTTCACTTTCCTCACAGGTATTGTTATGAGAACTGTTGTGAGGATTAAAACGAAGGTACGAATTAAGTCATATATATGGCTTTCCTGCTGGGTCAAATGGTAAAGAATCTGTCTACAATGCAGGAGACTCAGGTTCGATCCCTGGGTCAGGAAGATCCCCTGGAGGAGGGCACGATAACCCATTCCAGTATTCTTGCCTGGAGAATCCCATGGACAGAGGAGCCTGGCTATAGTTCTTGGGTTTGCAAAAATTTGGACACGACTAATTGAGTAAAACTTTCACTTTCTTTCATGGTGCCTAGCATATAGTAGGCCCAAAATAAATAGGAAGTATAATCATAAAGCTCCCAAGGTCTAAGGCCCATTAATGGATAGTTTATGAACTCAGAAAAGATGGAAAGTTTGCCCTTCCCCAAAGAACTATAAAGTCATTGATGTGAGGTACTTTGACTTCATTGTGTGACTTAAAGACTTGAGTCCTCTGAAACATGTACATTACTGTATGTAAAATAGAGAGCCA
>NW_011474039.1:4193-5969 GCF_000754665.1 Bison bison bison
AGGGATAGGATGGGGAGGGAGGTTGGAGGGGTGTTCAGGATGCGGTCGGGGGTGGGGGGACATGTATACCCGTGGCCAGTTCATGCTGATATATGGCAAAAACCATCACAATATTGTAAAGTAATTATTCTCCAGTTAAAATTAATTAATTTTTAAAAATAGCTCAGTGAAAGAACAGAAGAGAATTCAAAGATAGAAATTAGGTGGCAAAAAAATTTCAGAGAAAAATAACTCTTCTGCTTAACTAGAGACTAAGCAGGTTAATGAATTAAGAATCATTTAAAGCATTTTCAGTTAACAGACCTTCTCCCTACATCTACCTAGCCACTGTCAGCCACATTTTTAAGTAGGCAAAGTTTGTTTTCCTCGCTGGAATCCTGTGCTTGCCTAGGACCACCTTTCACATAGGGCTCAGTCTAGTGGGGTCTCCTACTATTGGCAACTGGTGGCTGCTAAACATCCCAAAGTGCATGGGGCTGCCCTCCAACAGCAGAATTGTCTGGCCCCAAATGTCAATAATTCTGCAATTAAGAAACTATTTTATGCCTTCAGTATTCAAATTGCTGACAGAGGACCATGTGTTCTGCTTTGTAACCTCTGGGCCAATGTCTTCCTAGAACAAGTTTCATCCAAGATTTAGGACCCTTTTAGAAGCATTGAACAAGCATGAATATACTATGGTCTGGAATTCCAAACATTTTAAGATATGAGTCTTGTAAAAAGTTTATAAATTTTAGCCACATAGTATTCTCATGAGAGTGAAAAGTATTATGGTGGGCAGGTAGTAATACTTTTTTAATACGGTGAAATATATTCAAAATAAAATTTAACATTTAACCATTTTTAAGTGTACAGTTCAGTAACATTAAGCCCACACTCATTGTTGTGAAGCCCTCACCACCATCCATCTCCAGAACTTTTTCATCTTCCCTAACTGAAGCTCTGGGACTCTGTCCCTGTGGAGTTCCAGAAAAACATCTACTTCTACTTTCTTCTGCTTATTGACTACACCAAAGCCTTTGACTGTGTGGATCACAACAAACTGGAAAATTCTTCAAGAGATGGGAATACCAGACCATCTGACCTGCCTCTTGAGAAATCTTTATGGAGATCAAGAAGCAGCAGTTAGAACTGGACATGGAACAACAGATTGGTTCCAAACTGGGAAAAGATTATGTCAAGGCTATATATTGTCACCCTGCTTATGTAACTTATATGCAGAGTACATCATGTGAAATGCTGGACTGGATGAAGCACAGCTGGAATTAATATTGCTGGGAGAAATATAAATAACCTCAGATAGGCAGATAACACTACCCTTACAGCAGAAACTGAAGAAGAACTAAAGAGGCTCTTAATGAAAGTGAAAGAGGAGAGTTAAAAAATTGGCTTAAAACTCAACATTCAGAAAACAAAGATCATGGCATCCAGTCCCATCACTTCATGGCAAATAGATGGGGAACAATGGAAACAGTGACAGGCTTTATTTTCTTGGGCTCCAAAATCACTTCAGATGGTGACTGCAGCCATGAAATTAAGAACACTTGCTCCTTTGAAGAAAAGTTATGTGAGACAGCAAGAGAAACACAGATGTAAAAAACAGTCTTTTGGACTTCGTGGGAGAAGGCAAGCATGGGATGATCTGAGAGAATAGCACTGAAACACGCATATTATCATATGTGAAACAGATTACCAGTCCAGGTTCGATGAATGAGACAGGGTGCTCAGGGCTGGTGCACTGGGATGACCCTGAGGGATGGGATGGGGAGGGAGGTT
>NW_011474039.1:6918-7333 GCF_000754665.1 Bison bison bison
ACCATACAATATTTGTCCTCTTGAAACTGGCTTATTTCACTTATCATAATATTTTCAAAATTCATTCATGTGGTAGCATGTATCATAATTTTTCTCCTTTTAAAGAAAGAATAATATTTTTTTGTAAATATACGACATTTTTTAAAAAGTTAATTCATCTATTGATGAGCATTTGGGTTATTTTCACCCTTTGGCTATTGTGAATAATTTTGATATGAACATGGTTGTACAAAATATATTTGAGACCCTATTTTTAGTCTCTTAGATATATACCCAGAAATAGAACTGCTGGATTTCATAGTGATTCTATTTAATTTTGTAAGGAGCTACCATGCTGTTTTCCACAGCAGGAGCAGCAGTTCCACTTTACCCTCCCATCAATAGTGCACAGGGCCTTCAATTTCTCCACATTCTT
>NW_011474039.1:7433-8968 GCF_000754665.1 Bison bison bison
GTTAATCATCTAAGTAGGTATGATGTAATAGTTCATTTGGTTTTGATTTGTAATTCCCTAATGATTTGTTGATGTTGAGCACTTTTTCTTGTGACTTTTGGCCATCTGTGTATCTTCTTTAGTGAAATGTCTATTCAAGTTATTTGCTTATTTTAAGTTAGGTTGTTTGTACTTTGTTATTGTTGTTGAGTTGGAAATGTTACAACCACTGAAGCAAAAACATTCTAGGTGTTCTCTGCTTTTCTGGCTCTGTCCCCGGAACACTGGGGTGGAGTAGCTCCCTCACCTCTGTTTTTTTTCAGTGAAGGCACAGTGAAGACCTTGGGGAATCTAGACCCTAAGACCTTGCTCTCAGCTCTTGCTTATCTGGTGATAAATTTCACACTAATACTTTCAGGCTAAAAATGGGCTAATAAAAGAACTTCCAGCTCATAATTGCATTCCAGAGTGTGGTTCTTGGATAAGATGCCCAAAGAAATGAGTTTCACTTGGTGAAATTTCTGGTACCTGGGGGAAATTAACTTTGAGTAGAGCAACTTTCAGTTTTATCTTCACGTTGTTTAGGCAACACTGTACTTCACTTATTTAATTTTCACACATTGCATGTCTTTTTTCCAACTCTTTGAACTTTATATGATAGAAAAAACTAATAACCTCTGCATTTGTGTTGAAGAATAGCCAGGTTGATCACAAAGAGCTTGAGGATATGTTTTTATTTAATTTTCTTTACCAACATATTAAGAATTTGTTTACAATGTGATTCTCTGTACTTTTCCAAAAATGTGTTTAAATTTACTCATGGAAACTGAGGAGGTTTGGGACAGAAGATTGTGTTTCTGCAGCTCAGAAACTCCCTCTCACCAAAATATGTTGGATTCTGTGCATGAGCAGTCAGTAGTTGCTATGCTGTTTTTTAGAGGTGGGACTCTGCCTTATTTGCACACATGATGTCTGTGTTTTTTATGAGAGGATTAATCATAGCTATGATTTCTATTGCTCTTACTGTGTACCAGGTACTGTTGTAACCTCTTTCTCTCTCAGTCTCTCAAGTGGCTTGGAATCGATTTCCAGAGCTTTCATAGGTCTCTTTCTAGGGTCTGTTCTCCCAAAGGCAGACTATACTGTTAGTGTGTATACATCTAGGCCCCAGAATGATATTGTGGGATGTGTGAGTGAATCTTTCACGCTCAGCCTAGAGTTTCCACTCATATGTACCAGACAGGATAGTGTACTATGCAGACAGGAGTGGGAAGAGAAGGGAGGTAGGCCAGATTTCCTTGTGTTGCCAAATGTTTATGAAGAGTTCTAAGGAGCTCAAGAATTCTTCAAACCTAGACTTCCAGGTTGTTATGTAGGAATATTTATCAAGGTAGGAAGATAAAACGTATTTTATTTGACAGTTTGTTAAACTTATTTGGACACATGGTATATAGACCTTCATTTGTACACTTGTCCCCATGCCACACACATGTTGGGGACAGGCTTGTTTAACGCTATGGATATGGTGTAACTGGAAGGTTTGAATAGCCTATCAG
>NW_011474039.1:9068-9964 GCF_000754665.1 Bison bison bison
ACCCACTCTAGTATTCTTGCCTGGAAAATTCCATGGACAGAGTAGCCTGGTGGGCTATAGTCTATGGGGTCACAAAGAGTTGAATGTAATTGAGCACAGCTCCAATAAGATGAGTGGTTTAATACAGAGTATTTTTTGTTATTATTTTATATTTATTATTTTTTGTTTTATATTTCTTATTTTTTGTTTTTGGCAGCAATTAAGGGCCACTTTATTTTTTTATTTATTTTTTTAGTTTTTGGCTAGGCTGTGTCCTTGTTGCCACACTCCAGCCTTCTCTAGTTTCAGTGAGCGGGGTCTACTCTTCTTTGTGGTGTGCATGCTTCTCATTGTGGTGGCTTCTCTCATTGTGGAGCATGGGCTTTAGTACTTGTGTTGCGTGGGCTTTGTTGCTCTGCAACACATGGCATCTTCCTGGACCTGGGATTGAACTCCATGTGCCTTGCATTGGCAGTCAGATTCTTAACCACTGGGCCACCAGGGAAGTCCCAGTACATAGAGCTTTGAACCAGACTCTCTGGGTTTTAATCCTGGTTCTACAATTTGTTAGCTCTATAACCTTGAGCAAGTTGCTTTCTCTGTTTCTCAGTTTTCTTATTTGTAAAATGGGGATGATATTTATTGTATCTTCAGTTCAGTTCAGTTCAGTCACTCAGTTGTGTCCAACTCTTTGTGACCCCATGGACTGCAGCACTTCAGGCCTCCCTGTCCATCACCAGCTTGAAAGGTTGTTGCTGAACCATGAAAAGACGCTGGGATTCTTGGCCTCTGGAGGAGAAGTATTCAATCCGGGGCCAGAGACGAGGCTTGATTGCTCAGAGCTTTTGTGTAATAAAGTTTTATTAAAGTATAAAGGAGATAGAGAAAGCTTCTGACATAGGCATCAGAAGGGAGCA
>NW_011474039.1:11132-11275 GCF_000754665.1 Bison bison bison
CAATAAGTCATCCCGGGCCATAAAATTATTGACTTGAATCTTGTAGAAGGGCAGATTACCATACAAATAGTTTCATTTACATAGATTAGGGGAACAATATCTGAGTATAACATAATGGTTTGTCAAGTAGGTTCTGAGCCATT
>NW_011474039.1:12020-13109 GCF_000754665.1 Bison bison bison
ATATATATGTTTCAATGCTATTCTCTCAAATCATCCCACCCTCGTCTTCTCCCACAGAGTCCAAAAGTCTGTTCTTTACATCTGTGTCTCTTTCGCTGTCTCGCATATAGGGTCATAGTTACCATCTTTCTAAATTCCATATATATGCATTAATATACTGTATTGGTGTTTTTCTTTCTAACTTACTTTGCTCTGTATAATAGGATCCAGTTTTATCCACCTCATTAGAACTGATTTAAATGCATTCTATTTAACAGCTGAGTAATATTCCATTGTGTACCACAGCTTTCTTATCCATTCGTCTGCCGATGGACATCGAGGTTGCATCCATGTCCTGGCTATTGTAAACAGTGCTACAATGAACATTGGGGTAAATGTGTCTCTTTCGGTTATGGTTTCCTTGGTGTGTATGCCTAGCAGTGGGATTGCTGGCTCATATGGCAGTTCTATTTCCAGTTTTTTAAGGAATCTCCACATTGTTCTCCATAGTGACTGTACTAGTTTGCACTCCCACCAACAGTGTAAGAAGCTTCCTTTTTCTCTGCACCCTCTCCAGCTTTTATTGTTCGTAGACTTTTTGATAGCAGCCATTCTGACCGGCAGGAGATGACACCTCATTGTGGGTTTGATTTGCATTTCTCTGATAATGAGTGGTGTTGAGCATCTTTTCATGTGTTTGTTAGCCATCTGTATGTTTTCTTTGTAGAAATGTCTATTTAATTCTTTGGCCCATTTTGATTGGGTCGCTTGTTTTTCTGAAATGTAGCTGCAGGAGGTGCTTGTATATTTTTGAGATTAATTCTTTGTCAGTTGCTTCATTTCCTATTATTCTCTCCCATTCTGAAGGCTGTCTTTTCACCTTGCTTATAGTTTCCTTCATTGTGCAAAAGCTTTTAAGTTTAATTAGGTCTTGTTTATTTATTTTTGGTTTTATTTCCATTACTCTGGGAGGTGGATCTTAGAGGATCCTGCTATGATTTACGTCACAGAGTGTTTTGCCTGTTTTCCTCTAGGAGTTTTATAGTTTCTGGTCTTACATTTAGATCTTTAATCCATTTTGAGTTTATTTTTGTGTATGGTGTTAGAACT
>NW_011474039.1:13209-14587 GCF_000754665.1 Bison bison bison
TCATTTTCACTATATTGATTCTTCCAATCCATGAACATGATATATTTCTCCATCTATTTGTGTCATCTTTGATTTCTTTCATCAGTGTTTTAAAATAGCAACCCACTCCGGTACTCTTTCCTAGAGAATCCCATGGATGGAGGAGCCTGGTGCATGGGGTTGACAAAGAGTCAAACACAACTGAGCGATTTCACTTTCACTTTCACATATATAGGTCTTTTACTTCTTTAGGTAGATTTATTTCTAAGTATTTTATTCTTTCTGTTGCAGTGGTGAATGAAATTGTTTCCTTAATTTCTCTTTCTGTTTTCTCATTGTTAATGTATAGGAATGTAAAGGATTTATGTGTGTTAATTTTATATCCTGCAACTTTACTGTATTCATTGATTAGCTCTAGTAATTTTCTGGTGGAGTCTTTAGGGTTTTCTATGTAGAGGATCATGTCATCTGCAAACAGAGTTTTACTTCTTCTTTTAAAATCTAAATTCCTTTTATTTCTTTTTCTTCTCTGATAGCTGTGGCTAAAACTTCCAAAACTATGTTGAATAGTAGTGGTGAGAGTGGGCATCCATGTCTTGTTCCTGACTTTAGGGGAAATGCTTTCAATTTTTCACCATTGAGGATAATATTTGCTGTGGGTTTATCATAAATGGCTTGTATTATGTTGAGTTATGTTCCTTCTATGCCTGCTTTCTGGAGGGTTTTTTTTTTTTTTATCATAAATGGATGTTGAATTCTGTCAAAGGCTTTCTCTGCATCTATTGAGATAATCATATGGTTTTTATCTTTCAATTTGTTAATGTGGAGTATCACATTGATTGATTTGTGAACATTGAAGAATCCTTGCATCCCTGGGATAAAGCCCACTTGGTCATGATGTATGATCTTTTTAATATGTTGTTGGATTCTGTTCACTATAATTTTGTTAAGAATTTTTCGTCTATGTTCATCAGTGATTTTGGCCTATAGTTTTCTTTTTTCGTGGCATGTTTGTCTGGTTTTGGTATTAGCGTGTTGGTGGCCTCATAGAATGAGTTTGGAAGTTTACCTTCCTCTGCAATTTTCTGGAAGAGTTTGAGTAGGAAAGGTGTTAGCTCTTCTCTAAATTTTTGGTAGAATTCACCTGTGAAGCCATCAGGTCCTGGGCTTTTGTTTGTTGGAAGATTTCTGATTAAGGTTTCAATTTCTGTGCTTGTGATGGGTTTTTTAAGATTTTCTATTTCTTCCTGGTTCAGTTATGGAAAGTTATACTTTTCTAAGAATTTGTCCATTTGTTCCAAGTTGTCCATTTTATTGGCATATAGTTGCTGATCATAGTCTCTTATGATCTTTTGTTTTTCTCTGTTGTCTGTTGTGATTTCTCCATTTTTATTTCTAA